>NW_007239079.1:156217-167810 GCF_000164805.1 Carlito syrichta
ATCCTTCCACCTCAGCCTTCCGAGTAGCTGGAATTACAGGCGCGCGCTACCACGCCCGGCTGATTTTTTGATTTATTGTAGAGATGAGGTCTCGCTGCCCAGGCGGGTCTCGAACCCGCGGGCTCAGGCCATCCACTCACCTCAGCCTCCCAAAGGCACGGGATTACAGGCTGAGCCACCGAGCCCGGCTCTCAGTATATCTTAAATATAGACATGCATATAGATTTCTGTCTCACCTCACCCTCTCTTGCCCTGATTTTGCCCCTTCCAACATAATGGCATCCCAATTTTGGATTCATAGCGTTTGCATTCTTATCTGCACGCATATGTTGCTCACTGACTCTGCCTTCTTTTGTGAGCATCCCATCATTTCTCCTGCCAGCAATATTTGCCTCTTTTCTCTCATTCACCTTGATTTCCATGTGATGGCTGCTGTTTTTTCCTAAAGATTCCACCATCTCACAAAACATACAATATTTTCCTGTTCTTGCTTGATCACGAGGTTTCCCTAGAGACACCCTTCTAGAGCCTGGTCGGCTGCAGAGGGTCCTGCTGTGCTGGGACCTCATTTCTCTCCCGCCTGTGGCAGAGCTCACCTGCTTCAGCTGCCAGGTCTTCCTCCTCCGTGGTTTCCACTCTGGTTTGGGGGCAGCCTCTCCTCTGGCTGGCTTGGGAGACAGCATCGAGTACTGCATAACTGAAAGTATCTTTATTCTACTCTCACCTTTGATTGAAGTTTGGCTGATTACAGAATTCTGGCAGGAAAAAAATATATATATATGTTTTTCCTTTGAAAAAAACATATATATCCTTCAAAAATGTTAATTGTGCCACGGTTATCTAAGCTTCCATTTTTGTTGTGGAGATGTCTGATGCAATGATGATTTCCTATCCTTTGACTTTGTTTATTTCTTTGGGGGAGCTTTTAGATCTTATCTCTATCCCTTTATTTCACAGGTATCTGCCTTATGGTTCTTTCTTCATGCATTGTGCTTGGTACTCAGTGGGCCCTTGCATTATGAAGACTCATGTTTTTCAGTTCTAAGAAGCTTTCCTGAATTATTTCTTTAGTAATTTTCTTCACTCTATTTTTTTTTTTGTCTTGTTTTTTTATTTCTGGAACTTCTTCTATTTCAATATTGGACTTTCTAATTCAACCTTCTACTATTTTCTTTTCTTCTCTCTCTCATTTTATGGGCTATACTTTGACTTTATATTTCAACTTTTAAATTAATTTTTAAAATTTGGTTATAGCCTATATGCAATTTCCAAGATTATTTCCTTTTTATAGCCATTTATTCTTGTTCCATAGATACAGTTTCTTCTCTTACCTCTATAAAGTTATTGTCCCTGTCTCCCACACACACACTTGTATAAATCATACCTATGCTTCAAAATTCAGCTCAAAATTCACATCTTTCATGAAGTCTTATCTAGTCAGTCCATCTCTTTCCACTAGACAGTAATCCCATAGCACTGTTATATTTCACACTGTCTATCATATACTATGTGATTATATTTAGGCTTATATTGCTTTCTATTGAGAGATTAGTCTTTTCTCCCCAGTTGCACCATAATCTTCTCAAAAGCAGGGAATGCTCTTGGAAATTAAATATAAGGTACTAATTTTATAAATATAATAGAAGGGGGGAATATAAAGTCAAGAAATCCTCCCATAAAACAAAATAGAGAAAGAGAGAAGAAAAAAAGACAAAATTAGAAGATTAAGCTAGAAGATTTAATATAGAACTAAAAGAAGCACCAAAAAGAGAAAACAGAAAAAATAAAGTGGAAGGAATTACAAAAGAAGTCATTCAAGGTAGTTGCTTAGTTTAAAAATGCATTCTCAGTTTTAAAAGTTTACTCTTTCTATATCTGCTAATGTCTTATCTAGAATCATGGGAACAACAAGTACTTGATCTGAATGAAATGAAAAGCCATCCTCATCCTTCCACGACAGGCTGTCCCAGTTGGGATTCTCTAAAGAGCACTGAGGACATCAGTATTGGTCCAATAACATGAATGTGAAACTTACAGATTTTTATCATTTATCTGATCTTTTTCTGTGTTTCTTCACAGATATAATTCAATAGCAGTATTTCAGTGCTTGTTTTATTGAGTCTTTAAGACTCTCAACTTAGATTTGACAGAAAAAAACTTTTTTTTCCTCACTCATATTTCACTGATTTATGAAATATTTCATTGAATTGTGTAATTGAAATAGCCAAAACAAAGGGCACAAGCAAGACTGTGTTTGGCATGTGACTCAATTAGTAGGACCCAAAGGGCTTGGGTGTGCCAGAGGGTAGCCTGCCAGCCGGTAACCTTTAGCGTGCCCAGGACATCCTTGAGCAGAAGGAATGAAGGTCATTAAACTGCCAGTAAGTGGAAGTCAGTCAAGAGAGCATTGACTGTGCTCCATTTGTATACCAAGAAGAGGTCTCTGGCAGAAATGGATTTGTGTTCATCATCTCTCTTGGTTCCCTTGCAATCAAGGGCATGGCATGGACAAAACCAGCTGACACAGAATAGTGCACAGTCCTTGAACTTAAAACAGCACAAGGTTTACTGGCCCAGGGGCTGATCGTCTCGGTCTCATTAGAACCAAGATCCACTAACCTAACTGTGATCCCCTGACCATGAGTCCTCAAAGGACCAACAGAGCTCTGTGAGGCCCAGAAGTCCTCCCTTTTCCGTCTCCGGGATGGGCTCCTCACTGCCCTCTCCATTTCCAGGAGCTTGGACCTTCAGTACCAAGCTGTGTCTGCGCCCACCCACTTCTGCAACCTGCCCACAACCATCAGGCTTTGGAGGGGTTGAGTGTAGATTTTCAGAGAGAAAGTAAGCTGTCCAGTTAGTTTTGGATGGCCTCTTCTCCACAACAGGAATTATTTTTATAATAGCGAGTCAGGAAATTTTTATAACAGCGAGTTGGAAATTCTACCTGCATCGTTTTCCCTTGTGAAGGGAAACCTCTGAGTATAACTGTAATCAGTTGGTATTAATGGTAGGAAAGGATGTTTGTACCTTCTTTTGGGCATACCCAAGGGACCAGCATCACTTTATAGCCACAGTAATCGCAAAGATGAAGGAAGCCATCCTTCATGGTTATTGTCCCTGGGAATACAAAGACTGTTCTGCGAACAAGGGCTTGAGAAAACCCCATAGAAAATGTGGCTGAAATACTGTGTGAGGAAATTACCCAGTAAACAGAAATATCCACCTGTCAGTTAGATGAAGATGGCATCTACGTAAACCCAAAATGGAAACAATTCAGTTGAATTGGTTTCACGGTAAATGTAGCGATTTGAATGTTTCTCTGGGTGCTGGTTTGTTTAGAAGCAACGTAGGGTTGTGAGCACAGTGAAAGATGGCAAAAGCCATACCATACTCTACAGAACGGTAAGTGTGTTTCTCCTCTGTGAGTCTCCCAACCTCTCACGCCTTTCTATGTATATTGAGTTTTCTGTCTCTTCTGTGAATATTCTATAGTTGAGTAACGAACAAAGGCAGATTTCAGTTTAGATCAGTAGCAAGAACAGACAGTAAATTTAAAACATTGAGCCGGGCACTCTGGCTTGCACCTGTAATCTCAACAATTTGGGAGGCTGAGACAGGAGAATTGCTTGAGTCCAGGAGTTTGCGACCAGCCTGGACAACATAGCGATACCTCGTCTCTACAGAAAATCAAAGAATTAGCCAGGCATGGTGGTGCATGCCTGTAGTCCTAGCTTCTTGAGCAACTGAAGCGGAAGGATCACCTGACCCCAGAAAGTCGAGGCTGCCATGAGCCCTGATCGTGCCACTGCACTCCAGCCTGGGGGACAGAGTGAGACCCCAACTCAAATATATCTGTATAGTTGAGTCCCTTTTTAAAACGTGTTTTTAATTTTCCTCCTTTATCTCTTCATTCTGATATTAAGTGGCACAGGCTGGAACTATTCCTCCACCCTAGTGTGCTGGGTTTATTGTAGTCATGTCTTTTCTTTCACTCTCCTGGTGGTTCAGTTAGGCCTGAGTCTATTTCTGAATCACAGACAAGCTGACTCCCTTCCCGCTGGCCCGCCGTCACCCACGGTGGCCATGCTACCTCGTGTCTGTGAGCCAGGATGGGGACTCCACAGAAGCAGTGTGACCCTGCTTATCCGCCCCTGGCCCTGACTCATCTGGCCCAACAGAGCGATGATCTTCACTCCCTGACAGTCAAGGGAGCAGGTAGCTCTCTATGGACTGAGCTTCTCTCAGTGGACTTGCTTTATGCCTGTGACCCCCACAGACTGACTCCTCCACCTTCCTTCTTCTGCATTTGGAAGACTGGCTTTAATGTTCTTAAGCTGTTTTCCCAAAAAATATCTGAGCTCCTTCCCCCTAGAATCAAGAGTGGCCTTGAGAGACTTTTTTTTACAGATGTTTCCTCATCTCGTTCCTTCTCAAGACTCTGAACTCCTGGATCTGCGTATTCCTCCTGTGTTAGGTGGTCTGTTGGAGAAGTGGAGACATGAACTTTCCTGGGGTGAAATAACCTACTCTAAAAATGGCCTTGTGGAGAAAATATGGAGAGAATTCACACGATTTATATCATAACCAAAATGTATAAGGCGTGCCCAAGAAGTGATTGCCCCTGGCTGGTCACACACATTTCCAGTTTGGGGCAAAAATTTTTAAAAATACATTTCAGTGAGTTCTCTTTGAGTATGTATCCCCCTCTTTCTTCATCACCGCCCTCTCCCGCCCCCTAAAACATGTGTAGTGACCGCCTTCTCTTACTCAGGAAGTGGCAGGATCCCTGGCCAATCACCATAGAACTGGGCCTTCAGGTTAGATAGTCCCAACCTTACCTTCTGTGTAGAACCGCCGGTTCCAGATTTAACACGAACGGAAGGAATAATCTAATCTATGACATCAGATCGCTGTGCAACATTTCTGTCAGTGAACTAGAACGCTAGGTTGAAGAGCTTTAATAGAAAGAGGTTTATTAGAAATAATAATACCTGTTTTTAAAAAAAAAAACACCCCTTCCTATATTTGCTAAAGCAAACAAACAAACAAAAAACTGGGTACAGGAAATAAATGGTGTGTCTCAACCCAAGAAAATAATAACAATGCCTCTCTTTCCTTGTTTTAGGGAATGCTGTCGATTTTTTGGAGACAATGGCTTGACTTTGAAGGTGTTTTTTACCAAGGCAGCACCCTTTGGTGTTCTTTGGACACTCACAAACTACCTGTACTTACATGCAATAAAGAAAATAAACACTACGGATGTCTCCGTGTTATTCTGCTGCAACAAAGCTTTTGTGTTCTTGCTCTCATGGATCGTTCTCAGGGACAGGTTCATGGGAGTGAGGGTAAGTTCCTTATTCTCTGTCTTCCTCCCTCACTCAGTCATGCTGACCGAAACCTGCCCATCGGCTTGCTTAGCTCCATGTGCTGGCCCATGAGCATAAGCTGCTGCCCACGTTCCTTCTGACTCGCAGCAGAAAAGGAGCCCAGCAGAGGGCCCGGTTCTTGGGGTGCCTTGCCAGCCTTCTTGCTTGCAAACCATACTAGACAAGCAGCATTCATTAAAGCACCTTTCATTTCAAGCATTTCAACGAGCATTCCCTAAAGTGTGTGCAGTCGGGGACCAGCCTGGGAATGGCGATGCGTTCCGCTCTCTGCGTGCTCACCCCCCTCTCCCGCAGGCGGCTTTCCAGGCTGCAGCGCAGGGCATAACTGTGCCCTGCAGCCCGGAGCTTTCTGCTTAACACTGTCACTCTCGGGCGAGGATGCGTGTGAAACCCGAGGGATCCTTTGGCAGCCACGCGTGCGTGCGTGCGGTCTCGGCCCTTTGCCTGGACCGCGTATGCACAGCCAAACAGCCAGACGCTCTCACACTAAGTCCCAACTGGGGGTGGGGGGTCAGTTTCGCTTCCTTCATACTATGAAGGGGAAGTAAAAGTATATCCCTTGAATTACCTCTCATTTTACATCTGAGACTTCGTTACAGCAAAAGCTAGCCAAATTAGCTAATTACAATGCATAGCAGTTGTGTGAAATAGGATAAATGAAATAGGATAAATAGGAAACGCTTTTGGCAAATAGGATAAATCCCCAAATGCAAGGAACAGGTAACATGTGGCATGGACAGAATCCTAGTGACTTCTGCTTGGCTCCCTCTGGTGGCCACTGCCCCGTCAGCCTCTTGCCGCAAACCAGTACGTAGAGCATTTGGCCAGGCAAGGAGTTCTCTTGTAGTTCGAGCGCATTGCTTATTCCTGCTGTGAAGCACAGTCAGTTAAAGCAAACCACGCTGGCAACCAGCGTGGGGCAGACTCAAGGCCCTCTACTTCTGTCCTGTTCTCATTGTCCTGGGAACAATGCCATCACCCTGATAGTGAATTCATGCCCACCTGAGTTACCCAAACAGCAGTGGGGACGTGAGTCAACTGCCGAGTTGTATTTTTAGCTTGCATTGGGGGGAGATTTGTTTTGAGGCTTAGTGTTAATTTTGGAATAAAAACTCACTCCCCGTGCTGCCATCCAGAAAAGCTTTTGGCAAATAAATAATCTAATACATCTCTGCAAGAAATGCAGGCACTTCTACCCAACACCCCCCTGCCTTGACACTGAAGACCCAAGAGTCCTGGGGCCCACTGACTCAGGCCCTTCCTGACTTTATTTTGACGCAAAGAGCCAAGAAAATTTTAGGGAACTCTTTGCATGATTCAGATGTCCCAAGCAAGTTTCATGGGAGACGCTGTTCCTGGAAAGAGAGGCGTCAAGGTTAATTCTGCATCTAGCAGAAGTAAACAATTTTTTTTGAAGTGAAGGGAAAGAGGTATGAAAAAACCTTGAAATACTCCTAGATTCATAGAGAGCAATATGGTGCTTCCAAATCTTGGTTGCTATACGCGGTTAAAAGGGCTCCCTACCGCCAGCCACCCTGGACTATGACACCTTCTGGCCATGCTGGTCACTTGATTGGCCTGGTCTGTGCTGACCACTTCATACTGAGCAGAGTTTTGTGTTCAAGGCCTTTGGCACTTAGGCAGACACTGAAATGAAGGTCCAAGGAGCCAGTGTTGGGATGGCATTTTGTAACTTGCAAAGCCCTGTGCAGTTGTGCCTCTGTCTAATAATCGTTGCTTCTCTTAGAAGTACATGGCTGATCATCTAGGCACTTCCCACTGCAAGTTGCAGTGGATTTCTCTCTTCTCTTCCTCAAGAGCTCAGAAAGAGAGCGAAATCTGTGCAATGCCAGCAGCTTGCCAGAGTACCTGAAAGACTCTCCCCGATGAACAGATGGAGATTTAGGTCCAAGCTGATGTGTAACTGGTGCATGGGATTGTGCAGACTTCACTCAGACTGCCAGATTAGCTAGCACCTTCCACTGGGCAATTTCCCAAGATTGAAGACAGAGAACATGACTCCCCAACCCGGAGGGCTGAGCATACGAGCTCGAGTTGTACAGATCTGAAATACATGGTGAGGCTCGGCCTTGATGTGTGTGGAACAGTGTGCACAGGAGACTTGTGTTATTAAGGCAGTTACTCAAACCGCAAGGGCTGCGGATGTGGGGAAACTTCAGGATCTAGGCGGGTCTAGGTCATACGGAAGATCCAGAAAGAAGCAACTGTGTCTTAATCCTGGGAGGTCCTGGCCAATTATGGCACCAGAGGGTGAGAAGCTGTTGGGGTGTCTGTTTGAAAGGAGCCCAAGTTGGCCTTGGGTGCTGTTTATATGTGTCCTGGCTCTCCAGGTCAGGGCTCCAGTGCAATAGTAAAGATTGAGGCTAGAGTTGGGTGACCAAGCTATGGATCTTGGCTCTGCTCTCATAAGCTGTTGGATCTTAAGCAAATTTCTAAACATCTCTGAGCCTTTGTTAAAATGGACAGACTATTACTACTCATCTTATAGAATAGTTGTGAGAATAAAATAAGATGATGTATATGCCTGACATATACAACTCTAAGACGTCTTCTCTTTCTCAGTGTTCTTGTTCCTCCTTCTTGATTAGAGGGGGTTGGTGGATCAGCCCGATTCTTTTGTTGGCAACATCAGAAGCAGATAGACATTGAGGGAGGCTGTTTTGTATGTCAAAAGTCATAGTAAGAAGCAAGGAAGTAGCGCCCTGGGGTTGTGACGCCCAGTCGGCTATGGCCAGCTAGGTGAGACCATCCCAGACTCCATGCCAAGAAAGATAGGAGAGGAGGATTCTCTGGTGGTTTGGGCCATTGGTAACCACCCATCACAACAAGGACTTTCAAACCAGAAGCAGGGGAGCAGGAAAGAGGGCATCCACAAGGGGTCCTCAAACTCCAGCAGCGCATTCCTGGGGACTGGGGACTTTTTCCAACATCAGTTCCAGTTTCCATCAGATTCCAGCCGATGTTTCCAAGAATCACATTTTCAGTGTTTCACAAAAGGCCGTTCCTGAAGGGTCACTTCAGCATCTGGTCCTAATTCCTCTCTGAGTGGAGGGCTTTCCCCTGCAGCCTGAGCCCAGCATAGGGAGGACACGGAGGACAGGGAGCATGGCGAGCTCATAGTTCAGGCCTTGTCCTCCTCTGGGAAGCAGACTAGAGCCATTCTCAGTTCCTTTCAAACTCTGATAATCCTTCATCGATGAGAGCAGTCCAGGAGCTGGGAGGGAAAAAGTTGGGGGAGGTATATTTAAAAACCAGTTCATTCTTTTCCTTTTGTAAGATTGCCCCAAATGGTACAGATCTAAGAAGCATTCCACAAGGGTTCTGGTTGGCAGAGGCCACGCTGCTCACCCCATTTCCCACGAGTCTGGGGAGAAGCTGTGGTCTAAAAAAGGGGATTCGACTTCATGGGCGGGGACCACCAACCCTGTCTCTCCTCCTCAAGGGCAGAGGTCCACCCTTACCCGCTTCTCCAGCCCACGTGGTGCAGAGAGCAGAACCGTCGTAGGGACAGGTGGCGAGTCAGTGACAACCCCTAGGCTGCTGGAACTCCAGATTCAGGGTCCTGGGAGCTGGGCGAGTTATGGGAGTGGGTCACCACGTGGGGCGAGGACACGGATATGTTAAACAGCAGCATCCCAGCCCGTGTTTCTTCCTTGTCTCCTGACAAAGTAGAGACGGTGGCTCTCACCATCTTGGTCCCGGGGTTGCTCTACCCAGCAGTTCCTTGTTTTAGGTAGGCCAGTGGGGAGCATGAGGGTGGGGGAACAGGAAGGTGTAAGGAAAGACAGGCACAGGGCAGCGAGGGAACCTCCCCTGTCCTGCTGCCCACTCAGACTTTGCGCCCTCCCCTGGTGTGTGTGGAGCCCGTGAAACCCCAGCAAGGCCTGCCTGGCCTCCCTGGAGAGTGATTTCCACGCAGGAAGTAGCAGGGAAACATTTGCCGGTGAAAATAAAGAAAGTCAGATCGGGGACAAAACGTCAACCATGCACATATTGTTAAAGACAGAACCGGACTCTTGGAGGAACGTCAGACTTGAGAAAGGGCTCTGCCCCTCAAGCCCGCAGGGCCTGTTTTGATTTGAGGGGTGCTGAGAGACAAGTAGGGTCTCCAGGTCCCTGCCTGGCCCAGGGCTGCTGATCCCAGAGAGAGAGGAGCCTGTGGCTGGGGGCGTCACCCCCGCGACCTGTGGCTGGGATCCCCCAGGAGAGGACTGGGAGGTGTGGACGAGGGGATCACCCTCCCGGCCCACCCGTCTGACATCTGCCTCCTCAGCTGGCCCTGGCAGCCAGCTGGGCGCTCACTTCCTCCTCCACCCCTCCCTCAGTTCCTGTGCGCCCTGGCTGGGGCAGAAGCTTTTAGCTGTTTATGATTTAATCAATAGAGAAGGGAGAGGAAGAGGCTGGAAATCTACCTTCGAGTCTTCGGGAGAAATAACTCCTTGTTCTTCGTCTCCTCCAACTTCAGCTGTAAGTTTAGAAAGACCGAGTGCCTTTGGAGAGGGACCAGATTGTCTGGAAAGTTGCTACTTTCTTCCCTTCCTCTGTTCCCCATGATTCTTCTCGCCGGGCCCTCTGAGCCCAGCCAGGCTGGGGCCCTCCTGCAGCATCCTGCATCCTGGGTGTCTTCCGGAGCAGAAGCCACCACGCCCCTCCCTACCTGCTTCTCACTTTTCCCTTTCTTACCCTCTTGGGGGGAGAGTCACCGATGGTTTTCCTGTGATTGGTACTTCCTTCTCGTTAGGAACCATGATACACAGTGCATGCAGCGTTGGAATACGAAACATGTGCATCTGTGCGACGCAGAATGGTGCAGCTGACTACGAGTGGGTGACCAAACCAGAAAAAACGCGTAGACAGGCTGGGCCCGGTGCCTCTCGGGTGCACGGTCACCGTCTGCTCCCTGGGGCTCTGCCTCCTGGGCGAGTGTGGCATTCCATGGGAATACTGCATGAGGCAGATGCTAGGAAGGCATAAGCCAGGCATACGGTGTGAGATTTGCTCACATTTCTTTTGTTGGGTTTTCTTTTGGTTTTTTTTCTGAGTTGGAGTCTCACTCTTTGTCGCCCAGGCTGGAGTGCCGTGGCACGCTCACGGCCACCGCAGCCTCGACCTGCTGGTTCCGACGATCCTTCCGCCTCCGCCTTCCGAGTAGCTGGAACTACAGACGCACGCCACCACTCCCAGTTAGTTTTTGTGTGATTTATTGTAGGGACGAGGTCTTGCCAAGCTGCCTGGGCTAGTCTCAAACCCCCAGGCTCAGGCAATCCTCTCGCCTCGGCCTCCCAAAGTGCTGGGATTACAGGCTGAGCCACTGCACCCGGCCTTACTAACCCAAAAGTGCTATGTTGAAACCACTAAGGAAGCCTCGGTTCCAACCTAAGCATGTACCTGGCAACAGCTTGCTGTGGGAATCCTGCTTCCTTGCCTGTATCCATGCAAGCACCACTGGTGCGATCAGACTGACCTGAAATGTGTGTGTCTGCTCTTCTACACAACACCTGTGTGACTTTGGGCAAATTACTTAGCCTCTCTGAGCCGAGGTTTTCATGGTCATAAAATGCGGTGAGACCATGAGGAAATGCATAGAAAACACTTGTCGTATGACCCCTCAGTAAATCTGAGCGACTTGATATTGTTATAGACAGCTGAAGTCAACTGCAAGCGATCCATAAGAGGGATAAACCTCTTAGGAAATCCAGCGGTTAAAGCTCCTACGGCACACATGTGCTCTTCTGACAGCACCCCCTTCCCATCTCCCACCCAGTGACGTTTCTGCAGTGCCACAGCTGCTTCCAGTGGGTCCTTGTATTTGCTGAATGTGCTACTGCTTTTTCTCCTTGGGGAAATACTGTCCCAGGTAGTACGTCTCCCGTTTACTCTGACAGTTTTACAGTAATGTGTGCTTCTCCGTGAAGCTTCAGTCCAATCTGAGAAGTGGGTGTCTGGACAATAATAGTATTGAGGGTGTGGGCTGGAGGGGGTCGTGGAACCCACAGGGAGCTGCACCTCCAGTGCTGGGACGTTGTTGGTAGCCTCCGTCAGCAGGTGGGGCGCTGTCAGGCCCCACGGCTGGCGTGGACAGCGGGGATGAGATAATAATAATAGTTGACAGGGCCGGGCTCGGTGGCTCAGCCTGTAATCCCGCGCCTTTGGGAGGCTGAGGTGAGTGGATTGCCTGAACCCGC
>NW_007239079.1:167830-191707 GCF_000164805.1 Carlito syrichta
CTGAGCCCGTGGGTTCGAGACCCGCCTGGGCAACTTGGTGAGACCTCATCTCTACAATAAATCAAAAAAAAATTAGCCAGGCAGGTAACACACGCCTCTAGTTCCAGCTACTTGGAAGGCTGAGGCGGCAGGATCGCCGGAGCCCAGCAGGTCGAGGCTGCAGTGGCCAGGAGCACTCCAGTCTGGATGACAGAGTGAGACTCCAACTCAAAAATAATAATAATAATAATAATAGTTGACAGCATTTGGCGCTGACTAGGCGGTGTCCGAAGAGCTCTGCATACTGTACCTCAGCTCCTTGCTGTACTATTCTCAGTAGGTGACATGCAACACACAGGGCCATTAGTTCCCAAGTCAGAGCCACGAGGGCCATCCGTGGGGACGAGATCTGTGATCCTCGCAGTGGTGTCCCTGTTGAGATATAAAATACACGAAGCCACAGTCACAGGAGGTACAAGAACTCAGGTCATGTCTAGGAACTGCCCAGGGATTGTCCACCGGGCCTGATCATGACTAAATAACCTGCTGCTGGAATCCTGGATTCCTCCTTCTCAAGTTCCCGAGAGTCACAGCAACTGGCTGCTACCTGATGCTCAGCCACTGCCACTCCTTGCCACCAGCGGCCCCGGGGTCTTTGTTTGTGCCTAGCGGTCCTGGGTTCTTGGTCATGCCTAGTGGCCCCGGAGTCTTTGGTCATGCCAAGCTTTGCTACATGCTCCCTCTAAGCAGCAACAAAAATATAGACAGGGCCAGCCTTTGCCTGTCCCTCCCCACCCAAAGAGAAAGGAAAAAGAGATGCTACTCTCCCCTATGTGGCTGCCCCACGTGCATGTCCGGCTTGCTGGCCTTGCCTGGCCCACGGACCCCTCTGCTACCCTGACCACCATTTTCTTCTGCCCATCCAGATCGTGGCCGCCATCCTCGCCATTGCTGGCATCGTGATGATGACCTATGCCGATGGCTTCCACAGCCACTCCGTCATCGGCATCGCACTGGTAGTGGCCTCCGCATCTATGTCTGCCCTCTACAAGGTACGTGTGGAGACCAGCTCTCGGGGCGGACCTGGCTCTCCTCGGCCAGCACAGTTGCCTTGGGTGCCTGGTCCTTCACTTGGTGGGGCTTTCCAGAAGCCTGTACTCTCAGTGGGCACCAGGCTGACGGAGATGCATCCAAGGTCATGGAGGGCGAGGGTGAGTGGCCGCCCTTGGTTTGGGCTGTCTGGCCTTTTCCATCTGTAGCCCCCTCTCTGCAGCATTTGGGATAACGTGGGTGGCATGCACTGAGTCAGCAGAGGCAGAGTCCTGACTTCATCGCAAAGGTAGCTGGAGTTCAGAGTTTGCTCAGATAAATTCCCACCTGATGGGATGCAAAGACTTGAATACCTGGTGCTACTTTGTCATGTGAGTTCTTACCCACAGTTTGTGCAGTCGTCACTGCTTGGTGGGAATCCATGTGCATGGCAAGCACTCCCTTGTGGGCTAAAGAGATAAAAACCCAACTGCTGTCAGAGGGGGTTATGAGGTATTTTTGGCAAAACGTTGAGAACCGTGGAAAGGCGCTTCCCAACTGCAGGCCCAAGTCTTATGGAAACCAGTTTTTATTCCCACACCCGACCCCTGGCTCTTTCACCCTCATCCCTATCAAGCCTCACTTCTCTCTTCCTCTCTCCTCCTCTTTGGTCCACGGTAGAGAATTGCCCATGTGTCAAATGGTATGGGTTCTTTCTCTGGAACGCCTCTCATGGAGGGGCTGTGAGGATCTAGCCCCTTTCTGAGCCTTCAAAGCCACTGTGCAAATGCAGCCATGACTAAAAGGTGACATTCTGCTATATTCGGCTGTGTATTAATGAGACACAGTCCACCATGAGCACAGTGTTCAGATTCAGATTTCCGTCTCCTCCTCTACCGCCTGCAAGTTGTCCAGAGAGGCTGCTAGGCGGGAGGCTAAAAGCTGTGCCTGTCCTTTCCCATACCCCCTGCCCCTGGGCCAGGAGATAGCTGGAGAAGTTGGGAAATGGCTGAGCAGGAAAAGTGGGGGAAAACAATGCAGAGACCCCCTCGAGACCACCAAGTCACTCCGCACAGGGCTGGGCTGATCCCTCTGCTCCTCCAGGTTCCATTTCTACTCATTTCGGTCACCTTCGTCCGTCTCCTCCCGACCTTCTGAGCACCTGAAATGATGTATAAGCAAGAACAGGTGTAAGAGAATAAAATTCTGGTACATTCCACCGAAACCCCTGCCACTTCCGAAATAGGGGTGGTGGGATGGAGCTGAGATGAGGAAAATCCCTCCACCCTTGGTTTGCAGAAAGTATCTTTGCAGCCAAAGGTCTTTCTCTTGGGGACAGTGGTTTTTACACTGTGTTTGCAGGGCCAGGGACCCAACTTAGGGCTCCCTGAGAGGGTGTGTCCTCATGGCAGCTACCTCTAGGCGATGTGGTGTTGTGAACACAGCACAGGCAAATCCAGCCTGGTGTGAGGGCCCATGACTCCTGGGCTGCTCTCTATTGGAGCCAGAGGGTAGCTCTCCACCACCGCGTCACTGGGAACTGAACATGTAAGAGGAGCACAGGCCAGGCCCTGTTCACTTTACGTGGACCATGGTGTTATCCTGCAGTGCAGCCCAGCCTTCTGGCGGACACTCCACTTCACTTCTGTCAAGCTGGGGCCTGAGGTGAGCCCTCACTCTCCTCCTGTTTCCTCCTGCAGGTCTTGTTCAAGCTCCTCCTGGGCAGTGCTAAGTTTGGAGAAGCCGCCTTATTTCTGTCCATTTTGGGTATCTTCAACCTCCTCTTCATCACCTGCATTCCTGTCATCCTCTACTTTACCAAAGTGGAATACTGGAGCTCCTTTGATGACATCCCATGGGGAAACCTTTGTGGATTTTCAGTTCTCTTATTGAGTAAGTGGCGCCCACCCTGTCAGGGACCCCAGAAAGCAGCCACGGACCGAGGACTCGCTGGAAACCCTCGCCCTGAAGGAGAAAACCCATGCTTATTGTTATTCTTAAGTCCTTGCTACTTTTCAAGATCTTTGTGTTTCAGAAAGTCTTTGAAATGATGATGCTGGATTCTGATTCCAGAACCAGAGTCACTGTCATAGTATCAGTGGTCCTTGCTTCTCTAAGTTGTGAACTAATGGCCCTGTGGCTTATATGTCGCCTACGGAGAACAGTGCAGTGTGGAGTTGGTACAGTAATACACGCAGAGCTCTTAGGACATTGCCTGATCAGTGTCGATGTTCAACTGATACCATCAGCTATCATTATTACAAATGTCATCTATACCATCATGGCCACCATTACTCAGTGTGAGATTAGTGCTAGGCAGGAAAGCAAACAAGGAGGTGACCCACCCAGTTTCCCTCGAAAAACACATACCCGCCGAGCATGGTGGCTCAAGCCTGTAATCCCAGCACTTTGGGAGGCCGAGGCGAGAGGATCGCCTGAGCTCAGGAGCTTGAGACCAGCCTGGGCAAATTGGTGAGACCTCATCTTTACAATAGTTCAAAAAATAAGCCGAGCATGGTAGTGTACGCCTGTAGTTCCAGCTATATGGAAGGCTGAAGTGGAAGGATCACCTGAGCCCAGCAGGTTGAGGCTGTAGTGGCCATGAGCATGCACTCCAACCTGGGCAACAGAGTGAGACTCCAACTAAAAAAAAAAAAAAAGAAAGAAAGACACATACCCCAAAGTTTCTGTGCATATGTCATTCCAGAACCCTGCCAGGAGCAGAGGCAACACAGCTGGTGAAATGGTCTAGTCCCCTTTTCTAGTACCTTCTTACCTCTTCTGAATTTCTTTTACTTTCTTCAAAGTTCAGGGAACAGAGTTTCTGTCCCTAATCTCATGTCCTGGAACCGCTGAAAGAACCTCAAATTTACTAAACCAGAATAAAAGGTCATTGTAATTCCTGTGACTCCAGCCTTGTCAGAGAAACTTGTCAGCCTTGTCAGCTGGGCTAGCAAAGAGGTAAAGTACAGGTCAGCCATGAATAATACCCACTTTTCACATTCTTTATTTCAGCATTCAATATTGTATTAAATTTTGGAATTGCTGTTACCTATCCCACTCTGATGTCTCTTGGAATCGTCCTCAGTGTACCTGTGAATGCAGGTAAATTTATATAACTTTCTATATCTGCTTGTAAACACACACATATACACACTCACACATTCATATATTCACTCACACACACACATATACACACACTTACACAAGCACATATATATACACACACATACATATATTCTTCACTCACACACACATACACACACACACACATGCTCACACACACACTCTCTCACATATATACTCACATATGTTCTTGCTATGCCTGGTGTGGAATGCATGTTTAGCCTTCTGCAAAGAAAAAAAAAAGTCTAGGTAAAATGTTGTTTGTTATCTGTGCACTATTTTCTCCAGCATGGATTGATTTTCATATACCACACCAAACTATAGAAAGTCTAAAGCCATCTCGATTCTAACTGGTTGGGACCAAGAGGAATATCATGAGTAATTTGAATAAAGGTAGAAACTCACAGAGCAGAGAAAAATTTTGATTTTTGCAAGTGACTTCCTGAGGGGAGAGAACTGGCTTGGGGTCCGATGTAGAAACATGCTGACACGTTGAGGAAGCGTGAACATTGTTCCTCCGCCTCCCAGAAGAGAGGAGAGACTTGCTGTGCACAGGTACACGGGACCCTGCTTGCTCCCCCCCGGGGGCTCGTTGCCAAGGCGCACAGCAGACAGCTCTTCCTGGAGCTTGTCTTTACCTGCCCGCACCTCCCTTTTCCTGGCTCACGCTGCTGTGAATTTTAGACTTTCTCACCAGAATCCCCTGGCCTCCCACTGACCACCCTGCATGTCCTTTCTCAGCCAGAACAAGGCTATGAACCCCTCTCCTCCAGAACATTCACGCGCTTGGCCCTGGCACAGCTTCCTCCAGAGCCGTCTCCTGAATCCCCTATCTCCCAGCCATTAGAGCCATTAGAGGATCAAGCCCTTCTCCTGCTCAATATGATGATAGAAACACCCACGTATACACACACATATATACAGACCCCATGGTGGCCCCAGGCCCTCCCGGCAGGACCACCTCATGACACAGTGTGAGAAGGACCCGGTGGGCATCAGGAGAGACGGGACGCGGGCCCACCTGGAGGTCTGTGGTCCCAAGGCATCAGCTCTCTGGGCCTTGGCTTCTCTCCTCTGCAAATGAAGGTCATGCCTCGCCTTGCTGCTTCGGTTGATATGAGACCCAAACGAAGTTATCTACAAGACAGCACTTCCAGATGCAGAAGGCACTCAAGCTCCTGGACAGCTCATAAAAAGTGGTCCAGACCCTGCAGGCTTCTGAAAAACAGCTGATCAACCCACTCCCCCTCATTCGTTGCATCTTTAATTTATAGTCACACAGTATTTCTGTCTCGAGAAGGCATTTTATAGGCACATCATACAGAAACTGACTTTGAGTGTTTAATATAGGCAGGTGTTCGAGAGATTGATCAAAATCATTTCTCATTACTTACTGCCACATAAGAGATTTGATGATGTGTCAACACAAAGAATTGCATGCAGTGCTTGACTGGGGGAGAGAAGCAGAGGAACCTGCTGGGCTTATCAGATCAGAGCGTGCCCAGCTGCAGGGCCCTCTCTGACGTCTGCTTGTGAGAATGGCTGGTTGACTGTCCTCACGTGCTGGATGAACAGAATGTTTTGCTGATATTAAAAATTAAGATACAGCTGGGCTTGGTGGCTCAGCCTGTAATCCTGCGCTTTGGGAGGCCGAGGTGAGTGGATTGCCTGAGCCTGCGGGTTTGAGACCCTCCTGGGCAACTTGACGAGACCTCATCTCTACAATAAATCAAAAAACTCGCCGGGCGTGGTAGTGCGCGCCTGTGGAAGGCTGAGGCGGAAGGATCGCCAGAGCCCAGCAGGTCGAGGCTGCGGTGGCCACTGCACTCCAGTCTGGGCGATGGAATGAGACTCCAACTCAAAAAAAAAAAAAATTAAGATACAATTGAGTCTTGAACAACCCGGGTGTTAGAGGCACCAAACTCCGCCCCCCCCCATGCATATAACTTTTGACTCCAAAGCATAACTTTTAATAGCCTACCATTGACCAGAAGCCTTCCAATAACATAAACGGTGGATGAACACGTATCTGGCATGTGATATGTATTATATACTGTATTCTTACCACAAAGTAAGCTAGTAAAAAAGAAACTATTAAGACAGTCATAGGAAGAGGAATATATATTTGCTGCCCATTATGTGGAAATGGGTCATCGTAAAAGCCTTTATCCTCATCATCTTCACATTGAGTAGGCTGAGGAGGAGGAGGTTGTTCTTGCTGTCTTGGGCGTGCCAGAGTTGAAGGACATTTGGCGTGTAAGTGGACCCATGCGGTTCAAACCCATGTTGTCCGAAGGACAACTCTGTGTGTGCATGTGCATGTGCGTGTGTGTGTGTGATATATATCTCCCCAACTGCCCCTGTTCATTCTTTTTTTCTGTCTCACACAAATGAATGTCTGAACTAATGCCAGCTGTGTTTTGGGAGTTGAAATACAAGGGTAAGGCCTCCCACCAGAGAGGTTTATGAAGCTATGGGTGAGATCCTAGTGGCCACCCCAGCCCACCTGGAACAAAATCATTCTGAGGAGGATCTCGTGGTCTGAGGAAGACCACAACCCCACCAGACGGACAGGGCTGTCCCAGGCCCCGCCCCCTCTCCAGGGCTGCCCCTCTTGCCCTGGGCCCCACCCAGCTCTGCTACCCAGTAACCCCCGCACTCTGTCTCCCACAGTGGTGGATCACTACACCAGCCAGATTGTCTTCAACAGCGTCCGGGTCATCGCCATCATCATCATAGGCCTGGGCTTCCTCCTTCTGCTTCTGCCAGAGGAGTGGGACGTCTGGTTGATCAAGCTGCTCACCCGCCTCAAAGTGAGGAAGAAGGAGGAGCCCTCGGAGGGCGCAGACCTGGGCTCCGGCCCTCAGAGCAAGAGCAGAAGAGGCCGCCCTTCCTTGGCCCGCTAGGCCACGCTCCAGGACAGGACGTGCTGGGGCACCTCACGCGAATGACTGGGAGGTCTCTTCCTTACGGGAGGAACCTCAGTGGGGCGAGGTGTACATACCTGTACAGTTTTGGTCATCTGCGGTAAGTCCTGCGGTATTTATTGGCATGTCCAACTTGCTTGCACTTTTCCACATCAGACCTTCCACTCCAGGGTACCGATCAAGACGGACGAGGGAAGAAGAACCTCTCAGCGCTTTTCCAGTGAATGTAAAGTGGGTTAAAGTGATCTTTGCATAGATTGTTCTGGATGATTGATGCTCTTGACAAGCCAGGGCAAATGTTTTGAATCTTAGCCACCGAACATGACATTGTACACTGTGATTATTTTTCAGCTATGGTAGGTCATATTTTGTTTTATACCAGAGCTGCACTCTTAATTTCAAGGAATTTCAGTGAACCAAAAGAGAACTGTCAATTACTGTGGATGGACGGATGGACAGAGGGAGGGAGAGAGGGATGCCTGGGATGTGAAGAGGTGAGGCAGACACAGATAACGGACATCAAACACCGTCAGAGGACGGGCCTGTGCCGGGTCACGGGGAGGGCAGGATGGGTCCAAGCCCCGGCTGGCCTGCTCTCACGTGTCTGCGTAAGATCATGCGAGAGAAATCACAGTGCCTTCTACAGAATTTTCATCTTTACCTATGTGAAGCGAGGTGACGTGATAAGTCACTGGCGCTGTCTTATAATTTAGATGTAGAAATCTTTAGAAACAAATAAAACTATTATCTGTGAGTGCGTGTGCGTGTGCGTGTGCGTGTGTGTGTGTGTGTGTGTGTACCAAAATGACAAAGGTGATGGCCAGTGTATACAGAACGTGTCCGAAGTGTACGATACGCATATAAGGTGGATTGTGCAGGAGGAGATTGCTGGTTGCTTTTACTTCCCGACCAAGACTGAAAAACTACTTACTGAATCCATAAACCTTTTTATGAAACTTTTAAGCACCAGGCTGTTTAATTACACAATTTAGGTCTGCCAGAAAATTCTATCTGTGATAGATCTGTAAAGAGGGACAGGGGTTAGAGTTTACTATTTTTGAAGTTTACATTGTTACATATGAAATGGAAACCTTATTTTGAAATGTTGTCATAACCTAATGGTGCATTCTGTAACCATTGGAGTCTTTTGTTTGGGGGAGGGAGGGCAGAAGAGGCATTCATGACCTGAACTTTTTAGCAAATTATTATTCTCAGTTTCCATTACCTGTTTGGCCAAACAGATTAATAAAATATTTGAAAAAGAAGCCTTCAGTGCTGTCTTCATGGCCTCTCTGTCACTTTCTCTCATAGTATCTGGTTCATCCTCCCAGCACCATCAAGGCAGGTAAGGCGGCCCACCTACCTCAAGGGAAGGAAACGTCCCAGAATGATGAGTTGACGTTCACAAATGTAGAAAGCAGACTCATCCTCCCAGGCCTCATAGAAACTGGCAGTCTCGAAGCAGCTTTTTCTTTCCTTCCTTCTGCTCTTTTTCTCTCATTGCTCCCTGTTGTGCCAGACCCCCAAAGACCTCCAAAGGGAAAGCACGCCAAAGAAATGGCCTAGAGACAACGGACAAAACATGGAATTCATTCGGGAATTTGGCTATAGGGAAAGGCCGGGAGCAACCGGCTAAACAAGAAGAAACCACTCCCGATTGTAACGGCACACAGGTTAAATCGCACCTTCCACAGAGCGGAGTGCAGGGTGAAACATGAGAAGGGTAAGGTTTCTAGTGCGAAGGTGTAGTGTAAGAACACACTTACATATGCATTGCATGTACACGGAATGGCTGCAATTTCTCTCTAGGGTTGGGTTTTTTTTGTATCATAACAAACGAAAGGTGAACTAAAGGGAGCCCAGGGTTGAGGGCATTGATCCGGGTGGGCCCAATCTGGTCTGAAGCAGCCTGGGAAGCCAACTACCTCAAGGAAGCGTGTGCAAAAATACTCACTGATGTGGTCAGCAGACACGGAGGACACTTTGCCCGTGGCCTCAGCATGGCCTGTGGGCCCAGGCCTGGAGCCTGAGAGGAAGAGGACCACCCGGCTGGCCATCTCCAGGACTCCTCCCCGGGCCCCGGCCCCCTGCTTGGGGCGATAGTCAGGGTGTGCTCATGTTGTCACTGAGTGTGCATGGCCCCACACTCCCTCAAGGCACCTGCCCTGCCTGTGGCTTCCTCCCCGCTTTTGCTTTTCAGATGGTTCCTCAGCTCATCTCATGCTGGTCTCTTAGGGCTGCCAGAATGGCAGTCCCAGTCCCTAAATCCACACGGTCTTCCAGCTCAGCCCTGCCTGCCGCTCTGGGCCTCCTGACCTAATTAGGTAGCTGTTCCAGGCTCTATAATGGGATTCCCCGGGTCTCACTCCAGGACTGCAGAGGGCCAGTGCTCTCTCACACGGGGTGTGAGCAGAGAGAAAAATGGAGCCTCTTCAGGATGCCTCAGCTCACCACCCACACCTGGGCATCTACACTCCAGGCACCACTGGCTATGTAGGCTCTGAACCTGGAGAATCTAGTTGTCCTGAGCAGAGGGTTCCTCTACCCAATGTGTCCAGGTGCATGCTGGGAGTAGTTGGGGCAGCAGGATCCTGGACCAGTCGCCTCCACCACCCTGTTAAGGCTCCAAACCCCGCCAGCTACCCTCTGAGCCAAACACATATTTCCTTTGTAAGCCACCGTATTAAAAAGTTGGAAAGCCCTACCCTAGAGTAGATTCATCTTATTCTCTCATTGGGCACCTGGGGAGCCAAAAAGAATTGAGAGCAGGGACTCGGAGAGATATCCGCACACTATTCCCAGTAGCCAGAGGGCAGAAGCAACCCAGGTGCCCAGCGACAGAGACACCGATAAATAAAATGTGGCATCTGCATGCAATGGACTGTTATTTAGCCTCAGGAGGAAGGAAATTCTGACACATGCTACAACACGGTTGAACCTTGAGGATGCCGTGCTAAGGGAAATCAGCCAGCCCCCAAAGGACAAATCCCGTGGGATTCCACTTACAAGAGGGTCCTAGAGCAGTCAGAGTCACAGAAACCGAAAGGAGAGTAGTGGTTGCCAGGGGCTGGGGAAGGAGGGGAGAGGAATGGGGAGTTCGTGCTTAGGGGGTACATAGTTTCAGTTTGGGAAGATGAAAACGTTCTGGAGACGACGACGGTGATAGGAGCACAACAGTGTGTGAGTGTACTTGATGACCCAGAGCTGTATGTTTAAAAATAGCTAGAATGGGAACATTTATGTTATGCGTGTTTTACTAGTTTTGTTTTGTTTTGTTTTAAAGATGATGAAAGGTAAGGTGTGTGAAATAAAATGGTTAAAACTCTCTGTAGGCCGGGCTCGGTGGCTCAGCCTGTAATCCCGCGCCTTGGGAGGCCGAGGTGAGTGGATTGCCTGAACCCACGGGTTCGAGAACCGCCTGGGCAACTTGGCGAGACCTCATCTCTACAATAAATCAAAAAATCAGCCAGGCGTGGTAGCGTGCGCCTGTAGTTCCGGCTCTTTGGGAGGCTGAGGCGGAAAGATGGCCAGAGCCCAGCAGGTCGAGGCTGCAGTGGCCGGGAGCGGCCACTGCACTCCAGTCTGGGCGACAGAGTGAGACTCCAACTCAAAAAAAAAAAAACAACTCTCTGTAGTCCTTTCAGGACGTTATTATAAACCTGAGTGGAGTAGGGGGTGTGTTGAAAGATTTCTTTCCAGGAAAAATACAACCGCAACCTTCCCTCGTGGTTTTCAGCGCTGGGATGTGCTGGTGCAAACCTGGAAGGGATCCGTAAACAGAAAACCCCAGAAAGGAGTTCCTGCTGGTGGAACAGACAGCCCCAAGGGCTTTGGGAAGCGGGTGTCATCCCTGCTCTGTCTAGGGAATTGTCTGCCCTCTAGAGGCAAGTTGGGGCAACCGCTAAAGAATATTTCTATTTTGGCTCCTTGAAGGAATAAAAGTAAAGCCAAGGCAGAGGGTACAGAGGAGACCAAGACCTCTGTCTGCTGCTGCTGAAGGTGGCGGAAAATGCCCTCAGCAGTGCCTGGCTCTCTCCTTTCTTTGGGAATGTGGTCACTTGGGGGGAGAGATCATGAAGTGACCGGCTGGCAGCCTTGCCATCCCAGGTCAGAGCTGCCTCTAAGAACACACCCCTGCTGTGTAGACCCTGACCTCCTGCCCCCTTGGGCTTTCGAGGATAAAGAGAATTAAGGGAGAGGAAATTATGGTCAAAGACCTCGGTAGAACAGCTGTGTTTCTAAATCTAGCCAAGGCTGCATAACATGGAATTCTTCATCTTCAATTTTGAAAAAAAAAAAAGTTTGCCTTCGATTAGATCGTGGAGGTGGTCACACTCCACGTTTAGCTGTGAACATGCTAAAACTCAGTAAGGTGTATGATTTAAACGGGTGAATTTTACGATATGTGAATTGCATCACAGTGAAGCAGTTTAATACATAAATGGCTGCCCCACAAAGTGATTTAAAATTCCTTTACCAGGTCAGGCTCGGTGGCTCAGCCTGTAATCCCAGCACTTTGAGAGGCCGAGGTGAGTGGATTGCCAGAGCCCACGGGTTCGAGACCAGCCTGGGCAACTTGGCGAGACCTCATCTCTACAATAAATCAAAAATTAGCCGGGCGTGGTAGCGCGCGCCTGGAGTTCCAGCTACCTGGAAAGCTGAGGCGGAAGGATCCCTGGAGCCCAGCAGGTTGACACCAGGGTGGCCATGAGTGTGCCACTGCACTCCAGCCTGGGTGACGGAGTGAGACTCCAACTCAAAATAAAATAAAATAAAATTCCTTTACCAAAATCTCAAGCAGAGAAGACATTTGTTGGGTTGTTTGCTTGTTTCTGACTGTGCAGCACCTAATTCCCATTTGAAATAACATCTTGCTATCAGTGAAGAAACTTAAAGGAAGAGAGTCTGCGTCTCGGACCTGCCCACGGCACAGGAGAGGCCAGATGATGTGAACTGGACTTGTCCTGAAGCAAGATGCCAGACCCCAAAGAACAGCCCAAGAAGGTGGTGCCACCCAGCCAGTCGTGGAGGTCCCTGTGGGGACCCTGGCCTCTTCCCATCTTAAAGGCCCATGGTTCTTGCCCTTTTCCAAGCAGACCCTTTGGGCTCACAAAGTCGCAAGAGCCTTCCAATAGATTCTCTTTTGTTTAGAAAAGCAAGACACAGGCTGGGCTCAGTGGCTCAGCCTGTAATCCCGCAATTTGGGAGGCTGAGATGAGTGGATTGCCTGAGCCGGCGAGTTCGAGACCTGCCTGGGCCACTTGGCGAGACCTCATCTCTACAATAAATCAAAAAATCAGCCGGACATAGTAGCGCACGCCTGTAGTTCCGGCTACTTGGAAGGCTGAGGCGGAAGGATCGCCGGAGCCCAGTGGGTCGAGGCTGCGGGGGCCGGGAGCGGCCACTGCACTCCAGTCTGGGCGACCGGGTGAGACTCCAACTCAAAAAAAAAAAGCTCTTCACAGTGCTTAAAATATTTTTTAAAGAAATGTTAAGCAATAGTATGGTCTCATCCATTTTGTGTGTGTGAACTTGACAGTGCCAAATGCTTGAGAAAATCCTTTTCTTGAGTTAAAATTGTGGTAAACTTCAGTTCAGATAATCTCCTTCAAATTATTTTTGAAAATACTTGGGGTTACTAGAATCATAGAAAAGGAGATTTTGTGTAAATACACCTTAATGTGTTGTGAATTTGGGCTCAGGCCTTTTTTTCCTCTTATGTAAAAACAAGAGAACATGTAGGAATACTTATAAACACACAATCTAGTAATAACTGTCATTATAACAGCAACAGGAGGAACAGGTGGAGTAGAACCTGTGAGGACACAGGAGGGGCCCAGAGGGAGCTCTGGCAGGTGACAGCTCTGAGGAGGACTTGAGGGAGCATTCAGACAGGTCTCTCAAAGCCAGGTAAAGGCAGGGCAGGTGCACAGGCAGCCAAGAGGACTCACCTGCTTAGCTCCACACCTGCTGTTCCACCCACAGAATCAATCGCACACTAGAGAAGAGTCTCTTGCCAAGAGAAAACTGCTAGGAGGACTTAACAAGCCTCCAGAAGGAAATTCCAGGAGTCCCCCTGTGTATTCCTCATGGGAAGCCAAAGACCATCGGCCACCCCAAGCCCTTCAATGTGTGAGGCACCTGTGGGATGCTAACGACCTGGGCCATCCCAGAGGCTGGAGAGAGAAAGACGTTCAAGCCAATGTTCCCAAGACCCTGTTCACGCCCACCTGCAGTGTGTGTACGGGGATCGGAGGAGGCTCTGTATGAGGTTAGTGGCTATCACAGACAAACCTAAGGATGTCGCAGGACCCCGTGCACCAAAGCGGATATTCCTGATCCTCGGGCAGCTCTTCTTCAAGACATGGCTGGGGTCCCAGACTTCTTCTCCCTCCGGCTCTTCCATACTCAAGGTAGCGAGCCGGAGAAGAGAAAGGCCTGCAGGGAGCTCACCTCACTGCTGCTCAGGCTGGAGAGTGTTTGAACCTGGAGGTTCCATCTGTTGAACTCCCAGGCCAGTATCTGCATAGCAAGAGGGGGCAATTTGAGTATATGTATGCATTGTAAAAACTGCCCAGACTGCACCACTATGCAATATATGCATGTAAGAGATCTCTACTTGTACCTCCTGAATCTATAAAAAGAATAAAGAAAACCTATCGTTGCATCACTGTGGTGCTCTTTTGAAACCTATCAGGGATTAGAGTATGATTTCTTTTCATTATTATTATTTTTTTTTGTCCTCTGACCACTCTCTTCTGGCACCTCCATGATGGGGGACTGTAAACTCAGTTTCACCAGCTGGATCTAATTATTCACCCAGTGGTCCGACTCTACCTATTATCTGGTCCCATTCTGCCAGTGAGAACTTTGAATTCCTGGCATACCTTCCTTGCGGGGATGCTGAGAGTCTAGCACTTTTTTTAGGATTTTGCAAAGATGTGTCTGTAGGTCGCCTTGCTGAATGGTGTTGCTCTGTACTTTGGATTTCCTCAAGCAGACCATGTGTGAATATGTGCGTGTGTGTTTGCCGCATTTTCTGTGTGTGTATCTCTCCCACCAATTAGGCTATTGATATTTGTTCAAATAAGTCATTCCTGTGAACTATTCATCATATAATAGTCACTATCTTTTTTAATAATGCCACTTAGAGCTGGACATATAATCATCAAGGTACAACTTGGTGGCTTTCTTTAATCCCTTATTGCGAGCAGTTACCCCATAAAGCAACCCTAGTGTTTTTCTCCAACACTTAATTTTAATTTCCAAAGCTTAATTTTAAGAATTCAAATCTTAGCCGGGCTCGGTGGCTCAGCCTGTAATCCCTCGCTTGGGGAGGCTGAGGTGAGTGGATTGCCTGAGCCCGCAGGTTCGAGACCCGCCCGGGCAACTTGGTGAGCCTCATCTCTACAATAAGTCAAAAATTAGCCAGGCGTGGTAGCACGCGCCTGTAGTTCCGGCTAGTTGGAAGGCTGAGGCGGAAGGATCACTGGAGCCCAGCAGGTCGAGGCTGCGGTGGCCGGGAGCGGCCACTGCACTCCAGTCTGGGCGACAGAGTGAGATTCCAACTCAAAAAAATAATAATAATTCAAATCTTAGCACTAGCACCATTTAAAAGTCCAAAGCATTAGACATAAGTAGGTGTTTGCCAAATGATAACATTTATGTCATCATCACCATGCTCAGGGGAAAGTCTGCCAAGCTTGAGCACCTCAACCAGTGTTATACCTTTATTTTCCTGGTTCTCATCCCTGTCTCCTCCTCTCCTCTCCTCTCTCTCCTTTGTCTACTCCCACCATTACACAAAAGCGCCCATTCTTTCCATCCAAGGCCACCTTCTTTCCTATTTTCAACCAACTTTGTGTCTTTGATTTTTGCCTCTTTGAAAATCCCTTTCAAATTATCTCAGCCAAACTCCAAATCTGAGTTTTCAACTATCTCCAAAATATTTTCCCCAATGTGTCCTGGTATCCCCTCCATCTTAATATGTTCAAAGTTAAACTTAACACAATGTTTTCACCCCCTCCAAAACAAAAAAAATCACACACACAAAAAACATCTCCATCCTAACCTATTGGTGTGAATTGGCATCACTATTATCTTACTTTTCCAATGAACAGTTACCATAATGCTATAAGAAAGGGATTCGCAGCCGGGCTCGGTGGCTCAGCCTGTAATCCCGCGCCTTGGGAGGCTGAGGTGAGTGGATTGCCTGAGCCCGCAGGTTCGAGACCCACCTGGGCAACTTGGCGAGACCTCATCTCTACAACAAATCAAAAAATTAGCCAGGCATGGTAGCACACGCCTGTAGTTCCAGCTACGTGGAAGGCTGAGGCGGAAGGATCGCCGGAGCCCAGCGGGTCGAGGCTGCAGTGGCCTCCAGTCTGGATGACAGAGTGAGACTCCAAATCAAAAAAAAAAAAAGAAAAGAAAGGGATTCGCATTAGCCGGAAACTGCTGGGGAAGAGGAAGGAGCATATCACATCAATAAGGGCACCTGATCTCAAACCAGGCAAAGTGGGGACCAAAGGGAGGCCCAGACTTTACCTGTGTGATGACCACTTGTATACCTGATCCTGAATTGTACCCAATATTTTAAAAATAAAACCTCATCATGTGAGATTTTTAACTTCTTCACCCCTACACTAGCAGGCACTACACCATACACGTCCAAATCAGCTGCATTCCAACTCCAAAGCATCTCCAGAAGCCTCCCTCCACCCGGGCCCCACCACTGTCACCCGATTTCACACCCTAGGACGTGTCACCCCGTGCGCAATGAGAGTCTTCTGATTCATTCCCTACACCCTGTGGAGCTGGGATTGCTTCACTGTGTTACCCAAGGATCTTCAGTAACTTCCTGTACTTTAGTAAATAAACCTGCATTCCCTAGCCTGGACTCAAGGCCCCCCATAATTTGGCAGTAAGTCACTTTTCCAAACTCATCTGTCACTACAACTCCCACCCTCTCCGCTCCTCAACCACATGAGACTGTTTACTGTTTCACAAATGAATTCTCTCCTCTCTTGTCTTGGTAATGTGGTTATTTCTGCATGGGATCCCTGCTTGCTTCCCTCTCTTTCTGCCTGACAGGGCCTTAAATATCTACTTCAGATGCTTCCTTTTTTACGAAACCTTCCCCATTCCCCCACAAGAATTACTCTGCCTACTCTGACCCTCACCAGTTTCTCTATCTCTTCGGTCCTCCATCATAGACAAGACTCAGTTTCCCTTCTAGATACGAGTATCCTTAAGAGGAAAAAAATAACCTTGCCTGTTTCTTATTCTATTGCTCCTGGCGTGCGGCAGAGTCCCATACAACCAGTAAAATATAAATGTTTATTGACTTAACTCTTTTTGTAAACTTTTAAAATAAGTTAACATAATTTATAGCAAAGTGGTTCCCCTCTCAACTCTCTCTATCTGTGCAAGGTGAACATTTTAGGCATCAGCTATGAGAGGGAACCCCCCCAAAAAAACAGGTTTATAGCTGGGATTATAAGTATGAGCCACTGTGCCCAGACCTATTTTTATATTTTGTGTCAGGGCCTCACGCTTTCACCCAGGCTGGAGTACAGTGGCACAATCATGGCTCACCCCTGTCTTGATCACCTGGGCTTAAGTGATCCTCCTACCCAGAATTTTTTTTTTTGTAGAGACAAGGTCTCACTATGTTGCCTATGCTGGTCTGGAATTCCTGGGCTCAGGCAATCCTTCCGCTTCAGCCTCCCAGAGCACTGGTATTACTGGCTAGAGGCATTGCTCCAGTTTCAGTGAAGATCAAGCCATTTACAGAGAGAGGAGAGAGGAGAGAGAGAGAGAGAGAGAAAGAGAGTGAAAGGAGAGAAAGGTTGGTGTTTGATAGCTCAATAGCAACATAAAAAGCAAGATAACAGTGGAGAAGTATGTTCTAAAGCTCAAGAGAAGTATGGATGTTATATCCTGCCAAACCATCCTTCAAGTATCATACTATAGCACAGAAGTCAGCCACTTTGTGTGTGTGTATGAAGAACCAGATAGTAAATATTTTAGGCTTTGCAAACCATGTGTCTTCTGTTACAACTATTCAACTCTGTTGTTGTAGTATAAAAGACACCAAAGACAATTACATAATTGAAGGCATGTGTCCCAGTTAAACTTTATTTATAAAAGCTTCCAGTAGGCCAGAGTTGGCCCATGGGACAAAGTTTTCTGACCCATTGTGTAGACTATTGGGCTTAGCAATTGTATACCTTATTCAAGCAAGAAATACACATTGGCTTTTCTGCCAAATCTACTTCTACCACTTCCAGTGCTAATTAAGTCATCCTAAGGTGTTGATACAGATTAGAGTTAACTGATTAACCCACATTCACACATCAGCATGAACAATTCAAAAATAAATCATCAGCTGGGTTCGGTGGCTCAGCCTGTAATCCTGTGCCTTGGAAGGCTGAGGTGAGTGAATTGACTGAGCCTGCGTGTTCAAGACCCACCTGGCCAACTTGGCAAGACCTCATCTCTACAATAAATCAAAAAATTAGCTGGGTGTGGTAGTGCGTGCCTGTAGTTCCAGCTACTTGGGAGGGTGAGGCGGAAGGATCGCCAGAGCCCAGCAGGTCGAGGCTGCGGTGGCCAGGAGCATGCCACTGCACTACAGTCTGGGCAACAGAGTGAGACTCCAACTCAAAAAACACAAATAAAAATAAATAAATAAGTCATCACAAATAGAATATGATAGAACATGTCCAAACCCACCTCTTTGGCTTTGAGTATTTGTGACTCTTGGTGTGTTTAGTTCCCATGCCCTGTAGTTTTTGGCCTGCACCACCCCCTGAGTCTTTATAACTCAGAAGGATCAGGTCTTTCCAAAGCCTTGGGGTTCCCAGACAATAGACTGAAGGCTTTGGATCGTCACTCATGCACTGCTATAAGCCTAGATGCTCGCCAAGACTGACATGTTTATTTAACGTTTATGCAGCCTTTCTTTGGTACTAGGCATAGAGCTAAATTCTGGAGGGAAAAAACATAACAGCAACAAAAAAAAAAATCCCCAAAAAACCCAGAAGTACAGCTTTCTAGAAGCATGAACTAGACTGACATTAGCAACATGGTAAAAAAATCAGCTCCAATTTCTCATTCTCCAACAGAAACATAGAAAAACAAGAAGGAACTGTCAGTACCAACTTTGTAAGAACTCTGGAAATCAGTCATTATTTTAAAGCAACCAACTGAGCACTAAATCAGGAAAAAGGCACTTTAAAATGGTAAAAAAATTCATAACAGTTTTACTTACCCTTCCCAGCAACGCTTTTAAGGCAGCAGCAGCCCTTGATCCCAGGGGAACCCTAGTCCCTGAGTCCAGGGAGAGCAGAGGAGACTTTAGTCACGAATTATTATGTGTATTCATTCTAACTTTTCTGGGGACTTACATGAAGCACTGATGGAAGGCACTCATCTCTGTTTTGTTGAACTCAGAACTCAGACTGGAAAAGTGATGAACACCACTGAAAACACTGCCGACTGAACTAACAACTCTCAAATGCACGGGGTAAAAGATTACAGTTGAAATATATATCAGAGTGCCTAAGTTAAAAGCTGGGTAAATTTCTTTAGGGAATTAGGATATTCAAAAATAGCCATATATGCTAGGGAATGTAGAAAGAGCCACATGCATGCCCAGGACAGAACACGTGCTCAGAAAAGGTGCAAAGCTTCAACCTTGGAGCTTCTCAGTAAGAAGCTTAACTTTAACCTGGAACTGATTCCTGAGCTCTGTGAAAGTTTGGCTAAATGTTGAAGGAAGGTACTGTCACAGATTCAATCTGTGAAGGCCGAAAGAGATGTTCCTCTCTCATGCACTTTTTGTATATTTGTTTGACTGTTGTGTTTGTTGTTTTTACCTCCTAGCATCCAAGGAAATCTCTGTCAACACACAAGTTGAACACAAGCCAAGAAACAAAGATTTTAGTGACTACATATGACAAGGAATATAGTCGTTGCAATAATTATTTGAGAAACTGACTAAATAAATGGACGATTACAGGTTTCAACAATCAAAAACAAACAAACAAAAACAGGAAAAGGAAACATAAAACACTGGGGAAGGGAGACAATTTAATTTATTGCGTTACACATTATAATAAACAACTGTCCAATTTTTAACAACAACAACAACAAAAAGAAAAAGTATGGTCAACTCAAAGGAATGACAGTATAGACAGAAAGGTCAATTCATCAGGAAAACATAACAATTATAAATATATATGCATCAAACAACATAGACTCCCCAAAAATATGTGAAGAAAACATTGGCAGAATTGAAGGAAGGAATATACATACAAGGGGGCATCCCCCCCAAAAAACTCCAGGAATTCATTTATAAAAACTTGTGTATTTATAGTCTTACATGTTTAAACTTCCGTCGCCTTCAAAGTACTCTCCGTTTGATGCAATACACCTATATAGATGCTTTTTCCACTCAAAACAGTTTTTGAACTTGTCAATTTTGGCGCCTTTTAGTTCTTCTGCCATTTTTTTTGTTTCACCTCTTCCACAGCGGTAAAATGTTTCCCTTTGAGGACTTTTTTTCATCTAGACAAACAACAAAAAAAATTGCTCAGGGTGAGACCAGGTGAATAGAGAGGGTAGGGCATGGTGGTCCTGATGTTTTTGGTCAAAAACTACTCAACACTCAGCACAGTGTGAGCAGGTGCATCGTAAGTCACCCATCATGAAATGGGCAAATGCATTAAAAGAATCTAAAAAAAAAAAAAAAAATCACTGAAGCCAAACACAGCTTCTCACAACAGTGTTAGCTGGTACACTGATACCAATACATTCCTATAACACTTACCTAGCAGGGGAAGACTATACGAGGGGCTGCCCTCTAAAAGATAATTCTGGGGTTTTTTGAGTCCTTCCTCATACAATAATACTGCAATAATAGTAGTAGAGTTAAATACCTCACCTTCAATAATAGATAGAACATCTAGTCAGAAGATCAACAAGTAAGTAGAACTTGAACAACACTATTAGCCAACTAAACCTAACAAACATATTTAGAATAGTTCACTCAACAATAGCAGAATACACTTTCTCCTAAAATGCATATGAAACATTCTCCAGAGTAGAGCATATGGTATGCCATGAAGCAAGTCTCAACAAATTTGAAAAGACTGAAATCATTCATACTATACTTTCTAACCACAATGGAATGAAACTAGAAAGCAATAACAGAAGGAAAACTGGAAATTGTATAAATGCATGGAAATTAAATACAACACCCCTAGACAACCAGGGGATTGAAGAAGCTACAGAATGGGAGAAGATATTTTCAAATCATATATTTGATGAGATCTTTGTATGCAGAATACATAAAGAACCCCTAAAACTCACCAACATAAAGACAAAGAACCAAATTCAAAAGTGAGCTAAGAACTTGAAGAGATCTATCACAAATGAAGATATGACAAATGGTAAATAGGTATAGGACTAGAGACTCAACATCCTTAGTCAGTAGGAAAATGAAAATCACAATGAAAGGTGCATACCTATGAGGATGGCCATAATAATCATCTCTTTAAAATGGAAAATGACAAATGTGGGCGAGGATATGGAGAAACTGGAACATTTGTACTGGTGGGAATGTACGATGGTGTAGCCACTGTGAAAAGGCTTTGAACTTTGTCCAAAAGCTAAACATGGAATTACAACGTAACCCAGCAATTCCATTCCTAAATACAGAGGGTGCCAAAATAAGTACATACATTTTAAGAAAGGAAAAGACTGTATTAAAATTATACTACTCAAGATATACCAACAACGAAAGGTGACTACAAGTCATGTTTGACTTCTGCAATTACAAGAGGTGCTCAAAGATGTTACCTTCGCGTCCAGACACTTCTGATTATGGTGAACTACTGCAGAACTTGTTGCTGTGTGAGGCTTCCTGGAGCTTCCCTTGTGCACATCACAAACAGTACCATGCAGCTCAAACTTATCACGTATGCTTGCAATTGTTAGGTGTGTTGGAGGTTCTGTTGCATACTTATGCCTTCATTGTCATTGTACTTCCACAACATCCTGGAATTTCAAATACCGCTTCAAAATGGTCTTGCACTCCTTGAACAAGAACTGTTCTTCCTCCATTTTCTTTGACCGTCCTGCCTGTCGTAGGGTGACACTAGCGTTCATTTTATTAACTCCATCTTTTGAGCCAATGTCATACTACACATTGCTACTGTAATTAAATTCACCTTCAAAAAGTAATACATAGATAACATCTCTTAAAATGTGGCACCCTGGATACATACCTGAATTGAAAACAGGAATCTGAACAGATACTTGTACACCAATTTCACTGCAACATTATTCCTAATAGCCCCAAAGTAGAAACAATTCAAGTGTTCATCAACAGATGAACAGTGATATATACGTACAACGGAATATTATTCAAACATAAAAAGGAATGAAGCTCTGATGCATGCTAAAACTGGGATGCATCTTAAAAACACTATGCTAAGTGAAATAAACAAGCCACAAAAGGACAAATATTGTCTGATTCCAGGATGAATAAGAATATTTCAAGTACCTAGAATATGAGGTACCTTAGACTCTCTATCAAAGAGACAGAAATGTTAGAGGTTACCAGGACCTGAAGGGAGGGGAGCAAAGGGAAATGTTGTTTACTGAGTACAGAGTTTCTGTTTGGGATCAAAAGTTTTGGAAATAGATAATGGCAATGGTTACATAATAGTGTGAATGTAATTAATCCCACTGAACCCTACCATTAAAAATGGCAATGCTACATCTTATTTTGTCACAATTACAAAACGCTGTATCTTATTGTGCCACAATTACAAAAAGAAAAGCATGGGGACAGATCAAAATATAGGTTGTGATAAGTACTCTGAAGGTTATATATACAAGGATAAGAGGGGTGGGGGCTAAAATTAACTAATGTTCCACAAAGAAAGAGACAAGGCCAGACTTTAAAGAGGAGGTGCCATTTTAGTACGTATTTTCCAGGTAAATAACATGGGGAAAGTACTAAAAATAGGGGTTATAGCATATACAAAATAAGGAGAGAAATGATAAGCAACAATGTGAAAATCGGTGACATGCAAGTGGCTTTTACTTACAGTGGTGTCACAGAGTTGTTTTCTTTGACTGCCTTTTAAACACATTTGAGCCAACATTTTTAAATTGAAAGAATTCTCCTGAAAGAAGCTTCCAGCAATTTCAAGCCTAAATTTCACAGTAAATATCTGTTGAGTCTTAATGGTGGCTACACCATTCAGCCAGAACCACTCACAAGTATGTGCATGTGTTTTTGCACTGGCCTTTACTCATTTGAACTACTTGTCTGGCGCCATGGTCTGAGTGTTTGTGTACTCCCAAAATGTATATGCTAAACTTATAACCTTCAGGGCGATGGCATTAAGAATGGGAGAGAGTCTTTTGGGGAGTGATTAGGTCATAAAGGCAGAACCCTCACGAATGGGATCAGTACCCTCATAAAAGAGGCCCCAGAGAGCTCCCTGGCTCCTTCCATCACGTGAGGACACACCATCTTTGAATCAGGAAATACGGTCACACTACATTTCTGTTAATTATAAGTCATCCAGTCTATGGAATTTTGCTATAGCAGCCTAAGACACCTGGACTCTGTGGTCCTTTGAGATTGCTACCCCAGCCATAGAGAGTTTGAGAGTACAAGTTCATAGACAGATAGATATAGACACAAGCAGAAGCATATACAGAAATATACACAAACATGCATAAAGTGTGTATATATGTTAATATCTGTGACAGAAGGCTAGAGAGCTAGGGAGAGCCCAAATGATGACCTAGTCCTTTCAAATAGCCACCTTTTTCTGATTTTACATCAACTATGACAAAACGGAGTGAATGCCCAACATCCCACTGGGATAATGTCTCTTCTTCACAAAGCACCATGATGGCACTCTCAAGGAAGCAGACAGCAGACATCTGTTGAAATATTTCACAAAGAGCAGAGTCAGGGGTGATTACCACCATCAGAGCAGGTGGAGGCAAACTGCTCTGGAATCCCACCTGAGACTCTCTGTGGGCGCCACTGGTCATATAATTAGCTAATGGAATTGAGAGCAGGCTGTTTTCAAAAGAGCGATGTGACCAGATCAATCAAGCAACTAGCAACACAAACAGCAAAGGATCAATAAAAAGGGCATTTTGCTTCCCTGGCCAAGGTCTGGCAGAGAGAGTTCAGTGTGAATTTCTGATAAAAAGCCAGCCAGCAGAAAAGTCAAAACTAAAAATAGAAATTCTTTTAACTTTTATGGGAACTCGGAAATGTATACTATATGGATGACTTTATTAACATTAAAATTAATAATAGATGTTTGCAGGAAACACAACATATTTCCAAACAACTCAACCATAGGGAATCCTATGACTCTTTAAGGCCATTGTTGGGTTATTTTCTACTTCACTTGCAATGAACAAATCAATTCTAAAAATTCTGTGTATATTACAGAGCTTGCTAAGAACTCAATACATTTACCATTTTGTCTGTAGCAGTTGATCACTCTTATGTATCTGGAAATTTTCTTTTATGTATATATATATATGATAGATCTACATAGATAGATAGATAGATACAAGCAGAAGCATATATAGAAATATACATAAACATGCATAAAAATATATATATTTATGTTTTTGTTTTTTTTTAAGTCTGGGAATTTTCTTTCTTTCTTTCTTTTTTTTTTTTTTTTTTTGAGTTGGAGTCTCACTCTGTCGCCCAGACTGGAGTGCAGTGGCTGCTCCCAGCCACTGCAGCCTCGACCTGCTG
>NW_007239079.1:191739-199081 GCF_000164805.1 Carlito syrichta
GTTGCCCAGGCGGGTCTCGAACCCGCGGACTCAGGCAATCCATTCACCTCAGCCTCCCAAGGTGTGGGATTACAGGCTGAGCCACCGAGCCCAGCAAGTGTGGGAATTTTCTAAACATTTAACACTAAAGCCAGCCACAGTGGCAGTAATCTGTAGTCCTAGCTACTCAGGTGGCTGAGGTGGGGGGAATCACTTGAGACCAGTAGTTCAAGACCAGCCTGGGCAACATAGCAAGACCCCATCTCAAAATGGTAATTTCGTCTTCTGTTTTTAGTAAACAGAGCAAAGGTCACAGTGACCTTAAAAGAAGACTGAGGTTATCCTCTTTCATCAGAAGTAAAGAAAAATAATAAGTGGTGCTGAAAAGCATCTTCTGATTTTTTCCCTTTTCAGAAACTTTGAAGAACAGAGAGGAGAGAAAGTACCCCCCAAGAGGAGTCCTCTCAGGGTCTCCAAAGTCAGGGCAGGTCAGGCTACAGGACCTGAAAGAACAAGTTGGAATGTGTCACCCCAAAATGTGCTGCTCTAGCATGTTGGCTATTTTGAGTAAAGGGCACTTGAAAAACAGCAGGAGCAAACAGATCACTGTGATCTTTGTTCTGTTTCCTAAAAACAGAAGACGAAATTACCATGTGCGAGATGCCCTCCCTGTATCAGAAGGAAAATATCTTTCTTTTCATAAAGGACAGGAGGAAGTTGAAGCTGAGAGAATTCTGTACAGACTTGGTTAAGAATAACTCTAATCTTCTTTTAGCCTCTCCACATAATTTAGTTATGTTTCACAACTTACCACTCATTGTCCAGTTCAATACATAAATGTTAACTCTGTCTGTGTGTCTTCATTTCCTTATAAGGGCTCCCTTGCCACGTAAAATTTGTATTAAGTAAATAAGTATGCTTTTCTCCTGTTGATCTGTTTTATGTCAATTTAATTCTCAGGCCCAGCTGAAAAATCCTAAAAAGGTAGAGGTAAAATTTTGCCTCTTCTACAGGGGAGAGGGTAGTGGAAGTGGTAACTTTAGTGCTAAATGTACAGGCCAAAAGGGAACGCATTTTCTGCAGAGTTTTAAACATATATATGTAACAACATGCACACATACATATATATGTATATATTTATGTGCATCATGCATATAAGTGCTTCAGAACTGTACATTTTATTATGTAGTCTATAATAAACATGGTATTCTATGCAGAAGTTAATTCAGGAACTCCCAGTTATCAGGCAGCCCTGCAGCCCTAGAGGCTAATGAGTCTCTTCTTTTTAGATTATATGAGACTTGTTGCCACTGGCTTTCCACAGATTTCATGTCTCTCCAACCCCTACACAACTGCACAGTGCTGCATTTCAACAGTAGACTGGAACTCAACAATGATAAACAACGGTAGCACAGTGACAGTAAAAACAAAGAAACAGAACTTGAATTAGTTCAATTCGTTGTGCTATGAAACCACTGAAAGTGTTTGTGTTTAGAATTAAACAGAGGGAAAACTGTATGGTATACTGTTTGTAAGCACAAACTTTGGTTTACACACGAAACAGTTTACTGATTATTAAATATATTTAATATTAAAATACACTATTTTGTTATTTTATTATGCTCATCACTGTCTTAAAACTAAAGAAGAAATCAATAAAAATAAAACAACATCAGAGATATAATCTAGCAGACTTTTGGCTTGGGGCATGAATTTTTAGATAGGGTTAATCAGACACAAAAAGATTTGCAAACAGCTAGGGCTGCCGGGCTGCCTGATAACTGGGAGTTCCTGAATTAACTTCTGCATAGAATACCATGTTTATTATAGACTACATAATAAAATGTACAGTTCTGAAGCACTTATATGCATGATGCACATAACTATATTTACTTAATACAAATTTTACGTGGCAAGGGAGCCCTTATAAGGAAATGAAGACACACAGACAGAGTTAACATTTATGTATTGAACTGGACAATGAGTGGTAAGTTGTGAAACATAACTAAATTATGTGGAGAGACTAAAAGAAGATTAGAGTTATTCTTAACCAAGTCTGTACAGAATTCTCTCAGCTTCAACTTCCTCCTGTCCTTTATGAAAAGAAAGATATTTTCCTTCTGATATAGGGAGGGCATCTCGCACATGGTAATTTCGCAGCAACATGGATGGGCTTAGAGTCTATAATACTGAGTGATCTATCACAGAAACAAAGAACTGATTACCACATGTTCTCACTCATAAGCTGACCTTGAACAACTATCAGAATTCATAATAGTATAAGAAAGGGATTGGCAGTAGAGGGAAACTGCCAGGGGGGACGGGGAAGCAGGATTGGCAGTAGTGGGAACATGCCAGGGGAAGGGGGGGGGAAAAGGACACCTCACCAACAAGGGTATCTGCATAATGAACATTTGTATACCTAACCCTGAATTGTACCTTACATCTTTAAAAAAATATATGGGGGGTACAATCCAGAGTTTGATATACAAATGTTCATTATGCCGGTACCCTTGTTGATGAGTGTGTGCCCCTGTCTCCCCTGGCAGTTTCCCACTAATGTCAGCCCCTTTCTTATAGCATTATGATAATTGTTCAAGGTCTGCTTGTGAGTGAGAACATGTGGTACTCATTCTTTGTTTCTGTGATAGATCACTCAGTATTATCGACTCTCAGTTCATCCAAGTTGCTGCAAAGTTCATAATTTTGTCCTTCTTTATGGCTGTGTAATATTCCATCGTGTATATGTGCCACATTTTTTTAATCTAGTAGGGGCCCACTTTCTAAGCCCATTGGCAAGAAATGGGGACAGTTTTATAACTTCACATATTAAACAATGCAAAATATGACATAACTATGAAACACATCTTTTTTTTTTTTTTTTTTGAGTTGGAGTCTCACTCCGTCGCCCAGGTTGGAGTGCAGTGTGGCATGTACACTCATGGCCACCCCAGTGTCGACCTGCTGGGCTCCAGTGATCCTTCTGATTCAGCCTTCCAAGTAGCCAAAACTACAGGCATGCACTATCACGTCCAGCTTATTTTTTGATTTATTGTAGAGACAAGGTCTCGCCAAGTTGCCCGGGCTGGTCTCGAACCCTCAGGCTCAGGCAATTCACTTGCCTCAGCCTCCCAAAGTGCTGGGATTACAGGCTGAGCCACCGAGCCTGGCCAAAACACATGTTTTATCTAACTGCAATAAAAGTAGAAATATATCTGAGGTTTGAAAATCTGTGGTTTATGGAGAAAAGAAGGCAGAATACTAACTACTATAATTATATCTAAAGAATCTTTTCCTAATTAAAGCAATCACCACTATTAACAGATATGAGCATAAATGGCTAACCATGACCAAGAAAGTTTCACTTAATGATAAACTTCAGTATTCCTTACATTATGTTCTTTTATACCATTAAAATTCAAGGTATTTCCTTGATACAGAGTCATGGATTTCCACAGAAAACTGATCTATTGCCTAGGTGACCAAAGGCTCATTCTGGCACTATTAAGATTGTTTTAAAATTTTTCCAAAAATTCAGATCTACTTAGGTTTTTCAGAAATCATGATTCCTGGCTAAGTTAAACTATTTCACTATTCCCTCATGTCTCATTTAAAACTTCCCATATAAATAGAAGCAAAAATGAAATTGTTAATTGATCTTATGAATTCTACAACTCTTCCTATTAACAGGTAGATATTAAAGTTACAGTTGCTTGATGGTTTTATGAAGAACCTATTTGATAAAGTACATACTTTCTTTGGTTTTCAATCAGACTTTAAGGGGTAGAATAGTGGTTCAAGCGTCTGTGACAGGAAAGGCCTGGCAATTTAAAAGAACTCACAGTAAGTGTCAACAGTCTCATCTCATAGGCTTGGAGAAAGGTTTAAATAGGGCAACGAATACAAATCATATGCACAGACTACATCAGTGCATATGTAATGTCATCGGCCATTATTTTTGAGAACTGTGGACTGGATACAATTATACACAGTATGATTGAATAAACATAGTCTAAAGATTCTGAATAATCATCCACCTGGAAGGAGGTCACAGTTAGGGATATGATTATGGCTGTCGACTTACGTATATTTTTATAGAGAAGATAATTGAAGATGCCTGTCAAGACTGAAGAGGGCTGGGGCTAGAGCAGGTAACTCCGTTTGAAAGAGAGACTCAAGATCTCAGATGATGGGCTGGAATAAACAAGTTAACATTTAACCGTGTAATTCTCCTGCTTAAGCACTTTCAGTGTTGCTGACCCCAAATACACTGCGTAGAACTTAGCATGTTTTGTTTTGTTTTTATTGTATCTCTTACCACTTCCCTACAGATCCCCATCTCTATCTGAGTTGCTTGCTATTCCCAGATCTTGCCCCTAACATTCTGCCTGTTTCTGCTTGCTATAGACGAAAGAGTTTTACTTCCCTCCCACTGCCCAAGTTCATATGCTGGAACTCACCCCCAACCTTGAGGGTACTTGAAGATAGGGCCTCTGGGAGGTGATTAGTTCACGAGAGTCCATCCTCATGTATGGATTAAGTGCCCTTAAATAGATATCCCAAAGAGTTTCCTTGCCCCTTCCACTTTGTAAGGATACAGTAAGAAGGCATCGTCTATGAACAAGAAATCAGGCACTCGCCAGATATGGAATCTGCCAGCCCCTTTACACCTCTCAACCTCCAGAATTGTAAGAAATAATTTTGTGTGTGTGTTTAGTTTATGGTATTTCTGTTCTAGCACCCTGGATGAACTAAGACGCCGCTGTTCTATGGATCTGAACTGCTTTGTCTCCCCCTATTTCTGAAAATCCTATTCATCTTGTCTGGTTCAACTTGTAAACCAAAAATAAAATTTAAAGTCCCCCCAACTGACTGAATGAACCCCTTCTGGACCAAAGGAAACCTGAAAAACTAACTTCCAAGCCATGAAGGAAAAGGAGATCAGACACGACTTGTTAGGTCCCCCTCCTTTGTGAAGTTTTAGGTACAGCTGACTAATCATTAACATTAAAATAAGACTGAAAAAACAGACACTGGTGATAAGACACCGAATTCCAACCTGACTCTGATATATCAGCACATGACACACAGCAGGCCCTAAAGGAAATAAAAATATTTTACCCCAAAGTGTTTTTTTGACAGATTTTTGAAGTAACCCTGTGAAGCTGTCTCTTGAGGGACATTTGCACCCGTAGAAAACACCTTTCAAGATACATACCACTTATTCTTTCTGAAGTCTGCCACTTAGAGGCTTATCTACAGAACCTTGGAGTGACTCTTTCTACCAATTGTGAAGTAGGGTCCGAGCGATTAAATAACAGCCCACCAACTTAATTTTAACAAGGGAGAAGTTTATTAGTCAAGGCTCTGCCAGCTGGCGATCGCTTGCAGGAAGAGAATTCCAAGCAAGACGCCCCGAGCGCCCGCTCAGAGCTCCCTTAAGTAGTCCTAGCTTACATCTTGGTTAGCTAAAGTTAGAGTTGGACATTTTCCTGAGCTCTTATCGCAATGCTCTGCTGACATCAGCAAGCTAGCAAGTTTACAAAAGCAGATGTGCTAATTAGACTGGTGTAGTGGGTAAAGATACAATCTATCTTGCAATGTTTACAGGGGAGAAACCTTCAAAGAAAAACCTCCAGGAAGGGAGTAACACCTGTTTCAAGGCTGAAGTCATTTCTTTCACCACCTTCACCACCACCACCACCCCACCCCTCCCACCCCCCATTACAATCCCAGGGGCAGAGGCTGCTTCTTTTCCCTTTCACATTGCCAATCAGAAAATCTTTGAATTCATCTGTGGCCTGTCATTCCACACTTGGAGACGTCTCACCTTTCCAGACCCAACCAATGCAAAGCTCACATGTTCTGATTTATGTTTTACCTATCACTTCTGCCTCCCTAAAAATGTATAAAACCAAGCTGTAATTCAGCCACCTTGGGCACAAGTTCTCAGGACTTCTTTTTTTTTTTTGAGTTGGAGTCTCTGTCGCCCAGACTGGAGTGCAGTGGCCACTCCCGGCCACCGCAGCCTCGACCTGCTGGGCTCCGGTGATCCTTCCGTCTCAGCCTTCCAAGTAGCTGGAACTACAGGCGTGCCTACCACGCCCAGCTAATTTTTTGATTTATTGTAAAGATCAGGTCTTGCCAAGTTGCCCAGGTGGGTCTCGAACACACGGGCTCAGGCAATCCACTCACCTCAGCCTTCCAAAGCATGGAATTACAGGCTGAGCCACCAAGCCCAGCTTCTCAGGACTTCTTAGGTCTGTACCATAGGACCAGGTCACTCATATTTGGCTCACAATAGACCTTTTTACATATTTTACAGAGTTTGGCTTTTCATCAAAAAGCTCAAAAGTTATTTCCTTCGTAAAGTAGTTTCCAGTCTCTCAAAATCAAATAAGCACCAAGTCTGTCTCTGAATGTCACGTATACCATGCTACTTTGTATTCAAGGTCTTGGTGACTTTGATCAGGGTCTTCTTATTAACACTCAAGTTTCCTAAAGGCAGGAGCTGTTTTAATTATGAAAATTTCATTTTAAAATGTATTTCTGAAACAAATAAATAAACAATAAGTGTGAAGTCCTCTGTGGCCAAAACAAAACAATTTCAAAATGGAATGGGATGAAAACCCAAGTCTTAGGTTTGCACTTATAAATTATAAGTAGTGTAAGCACAGAAACCATGGGCACTAAACGCTAATATCAACATAGGTTGCATTACCCAGAAGAGAGGAGAGAACAGCTCTCTGGTTACCAGATGTGAGGCAATTATCATTCTATTTGGGCTCTGATTATCGAATGCTCAAAGAATTGCTCTAATGTGGGCTTATGGTGGGAAGAGGCTTCACCTGTAGGATGGTAGATTATCATTCACTGTGCTAAGAACAGTACATTCCTCACCCTGGAACCTGATAAATCTCTACATAGACTCAAACCTAAAGGGGCAAGGGAGCTTTGTCTCTCATAGCTGGAAAGTAGGCAGATTGGCCAAGAAAATTGGTCTCATCTTATGTTATGGTGGGAATAAAATGTTGGCTGCTGTAAGAAACACCCTGGGAGTCAGGAGGCAGGTGACTGTGAGGAAGAAGAGTGGTCTGAAATCTGCAGAATGTCACTGTTGCATATCACAGGGTTAATCTGGAGAAGCACCGATGTCCGTGCAGTTGTGGTTTCTGTAACCATGTCTGTTTTGCTTCACCTTAGTATTTCTTAAAGTGTTTTGGAAAAGTAAGGAAAGACTAGATTGAGATGGCCAATTAAGTACCTACTTTCTCTCCCACCCCAAGTCCTGAAAATGGAGGATCATAAATGTTAAAAATTCTGAGCCGGGTTCGGTGGCTCAGCCTGTAATCCCGCGCCTTTG
>NW_007239079.1:199431-201038 GCF_000164805.1 Carlito syrichta
AGCCCGTGGGTTCGAGACCCGCCTGGGCAACTTGGCAAGACCTCATCTCTACAATAAGTCTAAAAATTAGCTGGGGCGTGGTAGTGCGTGCCTGTAGTTCCAGTTACTTGGAAGGCTGAGGCGGAAGGATTGCCAGAGTCCAGCAGGTTGAGGCTGTGGTGGCTGCTCCCGGCCTGTCCAGTCTGGGTGACAGAGTGAGACTCCAACTAAAAAATAAAAAATAAAATAAAATGAAAACTTGAAGAGGGCAGTGCTGGGCAATTGCCATCCTTTCCTCTCAAAAGAGACAGGGTACTCACTATGACATAATTTAGCAACAATGAACATGAATGGACAGGCTACAAGATTCACTACACATTTAAGCAAGACCAATACTATGAACGAAGACCTTCTCAAGACTTAGAAGTACCACTATCTAAAGAAAAAAGAATAAATTGAAAGAACAAAAGAATTTAAAGTAAGATATGACTGATGTTTCCAGAAGATTTCATAAAACAAAAACAGGTTGCTGAGTCACATGGATCCAACATTCAGTTCTGAATATTCAGATCTTAAACATCAGCTGTCATGACTGGTCCAAGTCCCTGAAACAACAGGCACCACCTCCAAGTACCATGAGAGTTTCAAGTTGTGCCACTATTGATGTTCTGGCTTTCAGGGAGGACTTGTGTGGTAGAATAGCTTTAGTAAGAGAAAAGCGTAACTTGACAGCTCTTTCTTCTCAGGTAGTATGAATGTAATCGATTACTGTAAAACAAAAAATCTTTTCCCATGAATGGCAAGCACCCATCTGTGTCCAGTTCACTGTTCTGGAAGTCTCACAGATTAGTGTGATGTTCATAACACTAGGAGGTTACAGAACATTTTGCAATATTAAACAATCCATAATACTTTTAAAGGTGTATGCAGAGGTCTAGAATGAAACATTATACCAATTTGTTACACTAGCTGTCAGATGAACTTGTACACTAACTTGTAAATAGTTACATTTTATACAAAAACATTTATGAAGTATTTAACTAAATGTTTAGAAAATTAAATTAAAACTCAACTCTTTAATAATAATGATTTATTGTATCATAGACTAATTACCATTTGTTTTACCTCTTACATTTTAATAGGTAAGTTTGAATATTCTAGCATAATCATACTATGAAAAAATATACAATTAACTTATTTTCTCAATTCTTTACATTTAGTTCAACTTATAGTCTATAAATACATATTTAAATTTTGTGTAATTTGAACACAATTATATTCATTTTTTAATTCTTTTAGATCTGTATACTTTTTCTCTTAACAACACAGTTGATAAATTTGCTGTGTGAAAAATAGTTTTGAAGAATAAACATATACCTTTTAATAATTACTTTGTTAATCAAATATTGTGGACCCATCAACAGGACTCCTACTATGAGTAATAATTATTTGATTCAGTCATCTTTGACATTTTGGTAACTTATAGTCATATAAAAACCATACCTTTATAAATCTTTTTAACTGTTGCCATTATGAAGGTACATTTGTCAAGGTAAAGGATAAAACATACTTTATTTTCAGCTTGACTTATAATTTTTTTCTTTTTTTTTTTTTTGAGTTGGAGTCTC
>NW_007239079.1:201058-202394 GCF_000164805.1 Carlito syrichta
TTGGAGTCTCACTCTGTTGCCCAGGCTGGAGTGCAGTACACTCACGGCCACCCCAGCGTTGACCTGCTGGGCATTGGTGAGCCTTCTGCCTCAGCCTTTCAAGTAGCTGGAACTACAGGCACGTGCTACCATGCCCAGCTAATTTATTGTAGAAATGAGGTCTCTCCAAGCTGCCCGGGTTGGTCTTGAACCCGTGGGCTCAGGCAATCCATTCACCTCAACCTCCCAAAGGTGCTGGGATTATAGGCTGAGCCACTGAGCCCGGCTGACTTGTAACTTTTAAACACTAGGCACATGAAACAGGGGTCCCATTTTTATTTTTTCCCCTCCTAGCAGAAATAGGCTTGGTCAGGCTGGAATTATGTCAAACATCCATAATCCTTATAAGTGAAAATAGGTTACATTCATGTAGTAGACACAGAGATCCTCACATGAGAATTTTAAGTGTCACTGTATGCTATGTAAAAGAGTTAAAACTAAAACAAAAGGACCCCAAAAAGGTTGGAAATAAAGGACTGAAAAAGTCACATTGAGAAAATGCTACAAAAAGTAAAGGAGGTAAGATCAGTTATAAAATTCAAGGCCAGAAATATTAAATGAATAAATAAGGAATTTATATTGCTAGAATATATAATTCTATATAACAAACAAGATAGCTGGAGTCTATTACAACTATTAAAAACATAAAAAAAGAAGCAAATATACAATCATAGTGACATATTTTAATATACTGTTGTCAGTAATTAGCAAATAATTTAATAACAATAGCAACAAAAATGTGAGTTTTGAGTGAATAGCACAGTACAAGCTTAGTTGTATAGATAGATGGATGGATATATATATATACACACACACATACAATACAAATAAATCAATAGCTAGCTAGATGCATAGATACAAGATACACATAGTTGACAGATAGATTTACCCAGCTATAATATTACAAACTAAAATATTACAAACACCCATGAAGTTCTCAAATCAATGGGTTAAGAATGGAATTTGCGAAACTGGTGTTGGGATAATTAGACAATGGAGGTGGGACCAGGTTTCATAAATGGGGAAAATTGTTTAGGACTTGGCAAGTCAACGCTTGGAAAAGAGGTGGTTGGGAGAAACCATTTCAGGCAGAGGGACCCCAGGTACCAGCCAATGCAAAGGCACTAAAGTGAAAAGTGCTCAGTGAGTCTGAAAACAGTGAGGCGCCAAATTCCTTTAGGTTCTCAGGCCTTTGTACTCTGTTTGAAATGTCTCCGTTTCCCTTCCTTTTTTGTTGTCTTTTTCTTTTTTTTTTTTTTTTTGAGTTGGAGTCTCACTCTGTCGCCCAGACTAGAGT
>NW_007239079.1:202414-206335 GCF_000164805.1 Carlito syrichta
GCTGATTTTTTGATTTTATTGTAGAGATGAGGTCTCGTTGCCCAGGCGGGTCTCGAACCCACGGGCTCTGGCAATCCACTCACTCAGCCTCCCAAAGGCACGGGATTACAGGCTGAGCCACCAAGCCCAGCTTGTTGTCTTTTTCTTAGAGACAAGGGGGCTTGCACTGTTGCCCAGGCTGGAATGCAATAGCATGATCATAGCTCACTGTATTCTTGACCTCCTGGGCTCAGGGGAGCCTCCTGCCTCAGTCTCCTGAGTAGCTGGGACTGCAAGTATGTGCCACCACACCCAGCTAATTTTTTTAAAATGTGGTTTTTTGATAGAGGCAGTGTCTTGCTATATTGCCCAGGCTGGTCTTGAACTCCTGGCCTCAAGCAATCCTCTTGCTTCAGCCTCCAAAAGTGTTGGGATTATAGTTGTGAGCCACTGCACCTGACCCATTCACTCATTATTTAACATAGCGTCCAAGTTCACTTGCTCAGTGAAAGCCCCTCTGATTCTCCCGAGTGGAACGTGTTACTCTGTCCTTTGCACGTACAGTCCTTGGGCCATAACTCAGTATCAGTGTTTATTGCATTGCGACTTTAGGTTTTCATGTTCAGACTATGAACAAAGACTGCATTTCACCTAGCTGTGCTTCCCTGAGCATAAGATGTGGTGCTTAAGATACTCTATGAGCATCCGTGGATCAAATGATAGATATTCTACATTAAGGAGGGCAATTCCCCTTTTCACTGTGTGTTTCCTGTCTTTCATACAAATGGCAAATTCCTAAGTGTCTTCCAAATGCAGTTAGGAGGCTTTATGTATGTACTTTGGGGAATAAACTGTAAAGTATCAAACCCTCTAAGCAGAGCTGGGGGGACCAAACAGATGCAAAATAAATGGAGAGGGCTCATTCAAGAAACATGTTAGGCTGACTAGAGTACAAAAGCCATCAAGAAAGGGAAAAATGAGTGAAGGTGTCTGAAAGAATTGGGTCGCGTCTGGCAGAATGCAGGAGACTTGGCTGCTGAGCGGGAGAAGGGCAGCAAAGGTGGGAACAAAGGTATAGAACCAGCATAGATGTGGGAATGAATGGGTGGGGGCCGTGGCCAGGAGGGAAGAATGAACTGGGTCGGGAAAGGCTACAGTCAGATTATGGAGACTCCCAAATTCAGGCCAAGGAATCAAATAGATGCTCATTGTTCTTGAGGATTGGAGCAATATGTTGAAAGTTGCACCCGGCAGTGTAGGGCAGGATGGATACAAACAAAATAATCTGGAACCTCAGGCCAGGCAGTCTCAGGCTCCATTATCCAATACTTGAGAGAGTGGGAGGCTGGGAAGCAAGTTAGGACCAGGACTGTGTCTGGACCACCATGTGGCCCCGAACTGGTGGCAGGGAATGAATAAGTATCTGTTGAATGTGTGAATGACATGAAGGAGGAGAGTTGAGCGTTTTAATTAAGGAACAGTGGGCTCTAATGATGGAGAGGCCTACTCTTTCCTCCAACCCCCAGTCCCGTAGCCTATGCTCCAGTGATAGTAAGCCATGTGCTACTTTCAAGATACTAGTTCTGCCCTAACTCTGGACATTTGTAAACAGCTCACTTTGCTGGGAAGGGAAGGAAAAACTGCCGGAGTCCCACTCCAGCTGGGTTCAGGGTCTCCTGAAAGAGGAACGGCGTCGGCGTTGAAGGAAACACTTGGACAACTGACTCTGGTGTGAGCAGGACAGATGTCGTTTATTGTCAGTTAACAGTGAGCTTTTATATTATTCGTATAAGGGAAAGGACAAAGAAAATTCCTACAACAAGATGTAGCCAGTAACTTAATAACCTTGACTGAGATAAAAAAACAGAATAAGCAGTTTATGCATGGTGTTTTTTTAAGGAGCCACTCTGACATGCATTTTTTCATGGACAGATGCTTTCTCAGGAGCGTTACTGTCTTGTGATCTTCAAGGCAGGCTATTCTCATTTATCATCTATGACATTCAAGTTGCTGGTTATCTCTAGAAGCCCCTGAGGTGCTCCATGACGATAACCAGGTTTCAAGGAGCCCACAGTTTCTCAGCAAATAAATCACATGATAAGTTTTAAAAGAATGTTACACACTAGACATATTAATTTCCTCAATTTACCAAACAATCTAATTATGTCTAGGAATGTTTCATCCATCTAATTTACTCCAATTTAAACTGTAAAAACAAGTTTATATATCATTCCTACAATGATTACTACAGTCTAAAGATAATTAAATAACATATACTTAAATCAGGCTTAAGCTACTCTACAATAGTAATTTTGTATAGTTAAGAACAACATAATAATATAAAAATGTTTATTTTCTTATGTTAAAGGCTTAAATAAGTATGGTTAATGAGTTGTAACTGTATCCTAACATGCAAGCCACAATACAAGTTATAGTTACTATGGCGAAATAACATTCTGGGAACTTTAATTAATTGTGAATTAAAAAGTGACTCTACCAGCCAGGCTCGGTGGCTCAGCCTGTAATCCCGCGCCTTTGGGAGGCTGAGGTGAGTGGATTGCCTGATCCCACAGGCTTGAGACCCGCCTGGGCAGCGAGACCTCATCTCTACAATAAATCAAAAAATTAGCCGGGTGTGGTAGCGCATGCCTGTAATTCCAGCTACTTGGAAGACTGAGGCAGAAGGATCCCCGGAGCCCAGCAGGTCGAGGCTGCGGTGGCTGGGAGCGGCCACTTCACTCCAGTCTGGGCGACAGAGTGAGACTCCAACTCAAAAAAAAAAAAAGTGACTCTACCAAGCAATTATCTATCCACACGTGATGTTCAAGGTTTTGTTCATGACTCTTTGGCAAGATCAAGGAGTTCTCTATGGGCATCAGAAAGAACGCTTCCTGTTCTCATTGTGTTTTTCAGCCATAACACTAGATAAAGTGACAGTGAGGCCTAGCACTAGGAGGTCAGGGGCAGAGCCAGATAGGGGAATGATAGAAACAACCTTTTCTCGTAAAATACTTTTTGGCTTCTATGTATAGGGCGATGAATAATGTGAAGTGGAGTTTTATTTTTCACCTTCAGACTGTACAGAATTTTCTGGCTACATTAATCGCAAAAATAGAAGAAGCAAGGGTTTCAGCTGCCCAGGTTCACTTGCAGCCTGGGGTCTTCAGCCCCCTGGACTTTGTCAGCAGGCAGGCCTCCATGGCTGGCTCCCAACAAAAAACATTGGTCACTAAATCAAAGAGTGATTCAGAGGATGAAATGTAAATAAGTTTTAGAAATACTTTAATCAAGTTCTGCTTTTCTCTTTCTTATGTGTGCATAAGTGTGATACAGCAAAAACAGTTCATGTCTAAATATGTCTAAATAGGTTTTATTTTATTTTTTGTTGTTGTTTGAGTCAGCGTTTCACTCTGTTGCCAGGACTGGTCTACAGTGGCATGCTCAACACCACTGCAGCTTTGACCTGCTGGGCTCAGGTGATACTTCCATCTCAGCCTTCCAAGTGGCTGGAACTATAGGCATGCGCCACCACACCCAGCTAATTTTGATTTATTGTAGAGATAAGGTCTCACCATGTTGCCCAGGCGGGTCTCAAACTCCTGGGCTCAGGCAATCCTTTTGCCTCTCCCTTCCAAAGTGCTACAATTACAGGCATGAGCCATCATGCCTAGCCTCTAAATAGGTTTTAATGTGTTTAGTTTAAAAATCCTAAGTACAGCCGGATTAGGTGGCTCAGCCTGTAATCCCACACCTTTGGGAGGCTGAGGTGAGTGGATTGCTTCATCCCATGGGTTCGAGACCCACCTGGGCAACTTGGCAAGTCCTCGTCTCTATAATAAATCAAAAATGAGCTGGGTGTGGTAGCGCGTGCCTGTAGTTCCAGCTACTCGGAAGGCTGAGGCGGAAGGACTGCCGGAGCCCAACAGGTCGAGGCTGCGGTGG
>NW_007239079.1:206355-221644 GCF_000164805.1 Carlito syrichta
AAAAAAAAAAAAAAAAAGAATTAAAAAAAAATCCTAAGAACAGTAATAAAAAAGCATCATGCTATATTTAACTGACAGTTGGTAATGTCCTTTCTTTTCTTAGTGATATGGAAAAGAATAGTACAACTTATTAATATAATCAATGCATCATAGATTAAGTGAAACATGGTATTCGATCTACAGGATGTCTTTTAAGTTCAAGATCAAGTGACCTCTCTAATATAGTAAAATTAATAACATTTTTTCCAATAGCACTTATCTAACATACTACATATAGTTTATTTTTTATTTCTTGTCTCCGATAAAATGCACATTTCATGAGGGCAGGAATTTTCACCTACCTATATTGTTATTTTATGTGTCTCAAGCCCCTGAAATAGTGGCTGGCACATAGTAAGTGAGCTCGATCTGCATATTCTATTCATTCTACATATATAAGGGGGAACCCAAAAAACTCCAGAATTATCTTTTGGAGGGCAGGCCCTCTGTAGTACAGACTTCCCCTTCTAGGTAAGTATTCTAGGAGCCGTTAGCATCAGTATACCAGTTAGTGTTGTTATGGTAAGTTGGGTTTGGCTTCAGGCAATATTTCTGGAAATTCTTTCAACACGTTTGCCATTTCATAATGGGTGAGTTCCAAGCACACCTGCCCACGATGCACTGAGTGCTGAGCAGTTTTTGCCCAAAAAAGGCATGACCCCCAGGCCCCACCCACTCTATTTACCCAATATTTCCCCAGTGATTTTTTTTTTTTGGTTTCCCCGAATGCAAAAACCTTCAAAGGGAAACGTTTTGCTCGTGTGGAGGAGGTGAAACAAAAAATGGACAAAGCACAAAAAGGCTTCAAAATTAAAGAGTTCAAAAGCTGTTTTGAGCAGTGGAAAAAGCATCTCAGTAGGTGTATTGCGTCAAACGGAAAGTACTTTGAAGGCGACTGAAGTTTAAGAAAACAACTTATAAATTCCGTTTTTTGGGGTTCCCTCTCTTATACAGAATGAATAAAAGAATGAATAAAATCTTTTTATGTGCCAGCCACTGTTCTAAGTGCTTAGTGTGGATTATTTCTGAAAGGGTTTAGTCTTTTTGCCTCAGCATAACCATTAGAAAGCTTCAGACATTCTACTGCAAAACAAGCAGCAGCCTATCCCATCCCATCCCCCCTCAGCAAATGTCCTTCAGATGCAAGACCAGGACAACCCAACCATTCGTGGTTTAGCATAATAATCTCTAGTAAACTTTTAGGTTCCTGGTCGAGGTTGAAGATCAAAGATCACCGGTTGGCTGGCCAAAGGAATCTGTGAGTTGCAAATGTCTAACAAGTCTCTTGCAGGACCTACCCCCACCCCGGGGTTAACATAGCCCTCTGCGACCCACTTAACACAGCTAAGCCCCACCATGGCAGCCATCATGTGACTAACCCGCCATCTGCTTGCTGTCCATCACCTGACGTCAGTACCTGCGCTTGTCTGCCCCTTCATGATGATGTGGAAGCCACCCAATCACCTTAATGGTCCTCCCCCATACAGGGGAATGGTTAAAAGGACTCAACCACAAGTAGCCAGCGGCTAGATTCTGGCCGTAGCCATGTGCTATTTGAGCTATGGCTGTCGCCCTGCTTCCTGGCTTTGGTCCCCTCCCCCACTTTGGGGAGATGAGTCTTCTTTCTCCCTTCTAATTTACTTTTAAATAAACTTTTCTTTCTTAACCTTTTTGTGTGTCGCAATTTTTTGCATTTACTCGCACCTCTGGGTTGCCAGCACACACCTCCAGCTTGCCGGCTGAGGCAAAAAGACTAAACCCTTTCAGAAATAATCTATACTAAGCTCCCTCTCCATCCATCTTCCCTCATCCTATCTGAACCCTAACAATTTCCATTTAACTTTCATAAGAAACTCAGGTAGATTTATCATCTGAAAGGCCCCAGCCAGCCACGAGGGACCTGCCCCCTCCAAAGGCTAAGCCTAGGCGTGGCCCCACCTAAAATGGCGCTCCCACCTAAGAAGGCGCCCGGACAAACTAACATGGAGGCTCGGACAAGGCTTTCCAGGTTCTTCTTCCACAACAAAGCCCACCGTTCCCGCGCCCGCGAAAGCCCCCGCCAATCCCAAAAATGCCTCACTTGCCGACCAACAGGTAACCGACAGGTCGCTTTAAATTTCTATAAAACCTGCCACACCCCTGCCTCCATGCTGCAACCTGATTCTCGGTTCTGTAGCCACCGCACTCATCCCCATTACATCTCTTGGCCTTAAAGGGTGTTGAGTCTCACCGCGCGCCATCTTTCATCATCCACATTCTCAGCTGAGGAAATTAATGCTGATAAAGATTCAGTAACTTGACCAAGGCCCCACAGTTTAACACTGGGGGAGATAGGACTTCAGCCCAGTCTGCCTCTGAAAATGATACTCTTATCCTCTACACTTTGCTGCCTTTCATATTGCCTGTGTGCCCTGCTTGACTTCTCTGGGCAAACTCCTGCTCCGAACTCCCATTGTGTTGGGTGCATGCCACTGTCATAGCTTTTATTGTCCTTTATTAGAGAATCCCATGGTCCAGGTCCTCCATTGGACTGAGTTCCTCAAAGGCTGACACCTACCTTGTCTTTATTCCCAAGGCCCAGCATGGTGGCTGGCACTATACGAGTGCTTAATATCTGTGAAATTAATTGGCTATATCAATACAGTAGGAAACATGAAAGAGGACTGGGTGGTTTCTAACTGGCAGACATAGAACTTGTAGAACTGATTAAAAGGAACAGCTTAGGAAGAGAAACTGCTCTGAAGAGAGAATACTATGAGTCCAGTTTTGAATTTACTGGAGTGATGGGAAGACAAACAAGTGATGTCCACTAGGGATCTGGAAAGAGAACACTGGCACAGAGTTTCCTAAAAGACCAAAACAGAGTCTTGCAAGTCTTTGTGATAGAAGTGCTAACAGAAGCTATCAAAGTGAATCACCTCACCAAGGAAAACAGAATTCAGAGGAAAAAAGAAAAAGCAGCACTTTGGAGCACATCTACAGTTAGCAGGGGGAAAGAGACAGGGAGCTAGCACAGAGATCTAAAAGAAATTAAGAATTTCGGTAGCAATACTAAAGTCAAAGGAATCTTTCTCTGGTTTGTGTCCCTGAGTAGGTGACTGTGATAACTGCTTTGCAAAACAGTACAGATTATAAATAAAAGTCTGTGGGCAGTAACCGAAAAACAACACATGCATTTTGCTACTGGGTCTGTCTGGCCCTGCCCATCAGCGGTTTGGGATCTACTAATTGAGACGAAAGAACACCCACACGAAATTTCCTCTGGATGGCAACCCAGCGCAACATGTCTTCATACCGACTTCTCTTCGCCTCCTCTCTTCTCCTTAGGGTGGGTGATTACACTCCTTTTCTGTCAAAACAGCACACTTGAAATCATCTTACGGCACCCACATTCTTTTATTTTAATCTTCAAGATCTTATAAGGTGAATATGGCCTTTGCAATTGTGTAATGTTGATATAAATTTGAATTGTATGCTAGTTTATTACAAAAATGCATATGTGGAAGATATTCTGTATAATTACTGAGTCATAGTGAATGTGCATTTTAATTTGAAAGATGTGGGGTACAATTCAGGGTTAGGTATACAAATGGTCACTATGTAGGTAAAGTTTGGGCCTTCAGTCCCCACTTCACCTGGCAAATGTGTATTTGTTTTTTTTTTTTTTGAGTTGGAGTCTCACTCCGTCGCTCCCAACCACTGTAGCCTTGACCTGCTGGGCTCAGGCGATCCTTCCACCTCAGCCTTCCGAGTAGCTGGAACTACAGGCACGCGCTACCACACCCAGCTAATTTCTTTTGATTTATTGTAGAGATGAGGTCTCATCAAGTTGCCCAGGTGGGTCTCGAACCTGCGGGCTCAGGCAATCCACTCACCTCAGCCTCCCAAGGCACAGGATTACAGGCTGAGCCACTGAGCCTGGCTATTTTTTTTTTATTGTAGAGACAAGGTCTCACCATGTTGCCCAGGCTGGTCTCAAATCCACAGGCTCAGGCAATCCTCTCGCCCTGGCCTCCCAAACTGCTAGGATTATAGGCTTGAGCCAGAATGTATATTTTCAATTTACTAGATGCCGTGCTATTTCCCCAAAGTGACTGCATCAATTTATACTACCAGAGTTTGAGGATTCTTCTTGCTTCATCTTTATTAAAACTTGTTATGGTCAGACTTTTAAATTAATTCTTTGATCTGGCGAATGTCTAATAGTATAGTGCACTGTGATTTTCACATTCATTGTTGTCATTATTTTTTTGTTTTTTTGAGTTGGAGTCTCACTCTGTCGCCCAGACTGGAGTGCAGTGGCCGCTCCCGGCCACCACAGCCTTGACCTGCTGGGTTGATCCTTCCGCCTCAGCCTTCCGAGTAGCTGGAATTACAGGCGCGTGCTACCACGCTCGGCTGATTTTTTGACTTATTGTAGAGATGAAGTCTCGCTGCCCAGGCGGGTCACGAACCCGCGGGTTCAGGCAATCCACTCACCTCAGCCTCCCAAAGGCGTGGGATTAGAGGCTGAGCCACCGAGCCCGGCTCATTTTTGTCATTATTAATGAGAATATTGGTGTTTTCATACAATAGCCAATTGCATTTTCTCTTTGGTGTTGAGCCTTTTGCCAGTTAAAGCGCTGTCTATTTCTTATTGATTTGTAGGTGTTCTTTACATATTCTGGATACTAATTCTATTACATGTTTTGCAAACTCCTTCCACGCTGTTTCCCCCCCCCCCACTTTAAAATGTTGTTTGGCAAACAAAATCCATTCTTTTTTTTGTAGGCCATTAATTTTATTTATGCAATACATTATTTTATATATTACCAAACTTTTCCTTTATGGCGAAGGAAAAAAATCTTGACTCACGTTAAGAAAAAATAAAGATATTTTCAGGTTGATATAACTTATCTGAAATTCATGGAACCAGATGTTTGGAACACTATTTTAGATATTGGAAAGGTACTACAGAACATACTATATACTGTATAACATTCTCAGTAAGAACAAGGAAATATATATATGCAGAGTCACCTAACATATAAGCAGACTATAAAATGCCCCATGTCATTTTAAGTCATATTTTACACCAAATGAATTCCAAAGAGTTTGGTGTTTCAGAAGTTTGGGAATTTTGTAATTAGTACAAAAGTGATGGTAGTCTTGTACAGTAAGAATGGAATTATAAAGTTTACAGGAACTTACTGATGGAGCCACATACCTGGAACTTGTATGTATGAAGATTCTTTACTATTGATTCAAACTATTTAATGGTAAGGACGATTATTTATATTCTCTATTCTTCAGATATTTCTCTTGAAACTTGTCTAAATTTTGTTTGCATTAATAAGATTCTCTGAATTTTTTGATGTCTATGGTATCTAGTTTCCATTACTGATATAGATTGTTAATATCTTTTATTTCTCAATACTATTATGTGTCAATTTTATTAGTTTCTTCCCAAAAGAACCAACTTTCGGGTTTTTTCAATCTCTTAAGAGGCGGACCTCCCAAAAAACAGAATTCATTTATAAAAAATTATGTATTCTTCCATATTTAAACATCACCTTCAAAGTACTCTCCATTTGATGCAACTCACCTATAGAGACACTTTTTCCACTGCTTACAAGCTTTTGAACTCATCGATTTTGATGCCTTTTCATGCTTCTGTTTTTTGTTTCACCTCTTTCATATTAGCAAAACGTTTCCATTTGAGGACTTTTTTCATCCAGGGAAACAAAAAAAGTTGCTTTGGGCGAGACTGGGTGAAAAAGGAGGGTTGGGCACAGAGGTCATGACATTTTTGGTCAAAAACTGCTGAACACTCAGCGCAAGGTGGGCAGGTACACTTGTAAACCACCCACCATGAAATAGGCAAAGATGCTGACTCTCCAGAAAAAATCACACAAGCCAAACGTAGCCTCGCACAACAATACTAGCTGGTTCACTGATGCTGATGGGTTCCTGGAACACTTACCTAACAGGGGAAAGACTACACTGTAAATGGCCTGCCCTCAAAAGATAATTCTGGTTTTTTTGGGGGGGGTCTCCCCTCATGTATGCAGTGGTGTGCTAATGAATTGACTCCACACGTAACAAAACAAAATCTTGGCTTGTTTGCTCATTTCCATAGTGTGAACAGCCCCATTATAGGCGATTTCAAGCTACAATGATTTGATGTTCCTAATCACAGAACCAGAAAGAGGTGTGCACAACTAGCTCTCAAGCTGGTTCAGGATGGCTCTGGCATACCACTGCTTTTGTTTCTCATCTCATCAGTTTCTGCTCTTAATATTACTTGTCCTCTCAAGGTCTTATTTTGCTCTCCTTTTTCTAACTTCTTGGTAAGAGATATTTAACTTAAAATCTTTCAGCCTTTTTCTAATATACTTACTTATGGCTACAAATGTCTATGTACTGATCCCACAGGTGCTGCTATTGCATTTTATTGTTCAGTTCAAAATATTTTCTTATTACCACTGACTGGGTTATTTGGACTTGTCTTTACAGTTCTTTACTGCTTTCTATCTTAACTACATTGTGGTAAAACATAAATGTGATTTCAATTTTTAAAATTTGTTGAGTTGCTTTACAGTCAAGTAATGTGGTCGATTTTGGGGATGTGCGATGTTTGTTTTAAAAAAAGTGTATAGCTGGGCTCGGTGGCTCAGCCTGTAATCCCGCGCCTTGGGAGGCTGAGGTGAGTGGACTGCCTGAGCCCACGGGTTCAAGACCTGCCTGGGCAACTTGGTGAGACCTCACCTCTCCACAAATCAAAAAATTAGCCGGGTGTGGTAGCGCACCTGTAGTTCCAGCTACTTGGAAGGCTGAGGCGGAAGGATGGCCGGAGCCCAGCAGGTCGAGGCTGCAGTGGCTGGGAGCGGCCACCGCACTCCAGTCTGGGCGACAGAGTGAGACTCCAACTAAAAAAAATAAAAATAAAAAAAAGTGTATAAACCGATTTTGGTTTTCTTGTTCTGTATATATTCACCGTGTCAAGTTGTAACCATGTTATTCAAATCTTCTGTATCTTCATCGATTTTCCTCTTGTTAATCTTCACAATTACTGTTAAAAATCCCCCAATATGATCATGTATTTGTTCCTTATAATTCTGTCGAATTTCACTGTCTAGGTTTCATATATACTTATTATTAGGTTCACATACATTTTAAATCCAAAATACATTTTTTTAAGACTCAGAGTTCATCTGAGACTCTTTCCTTTCACCCCTTTTGTATCCCCTCAGTTATACTTTTATAGAAACTGACCTTGATAAGGCACGGTGTAAAGGTGGGCAGCTCTGGCAAAGCAAAAGCAGCCCACGATTAGAGTCCCTTAACCATCAGGGAAATATTTCTCACACTGCAGACCACAAGATTGGCGGCACAGCTCTTAGCTTCACACAGTTACGCCGAAAGTCTGCGTATGTTGAAACGGGACGGGACCGACACCAGCCCTGAGAGCACCGCTGTCAACTGCTCACGAGTGACACAAGCACTTTTAGAACTAGATGATGGAGCGGATGGAAACTGTTGAGAGAACAAGCTGTCACACCGCTGACTACAAACGCGCTTTTCCACAAGGATTCTGAAGTCGGTAAACGCATCTCTCAAACTATTTGAATGAGCTCTTTTCGTCCCCTTTAAAAGCCCCTTGGCGGCCGGGCTCGGTGGCTCAGCCTGTCATCCCGCGTTTGGGGAGCCCGCGGGTTCGAGACCCACCCGGGCAACTTGGCGAGTCCTCCTCTCTACAATAAATCAAAAAATCTAGCCGGGCTACTCGGAAGGCGGAGGCGGAAGGTTGGCCGGAGCCCGGCGGGTCGAGGCTGCGGTGGCCGGGAGCGGCCACGGCACTCCGGTCTGGGTGACGGAGTGAGACTCCAGCTCAAAAAATGAAAGAATAAAAATAAAAATAAAAGCCCCTGGGCGTCCGGGGGCGGGGCTTAACAAACCGCGGATGAGATGAAAACGCCACGATGACGTACGCTGCCGAGGCCGAGCCGTCTGTCCTTCCCCGGGTTCTCAGCGCGGCCGCTCGCTTGCCACGTGCCCCGGGCGTCCCGGCCTCTTTGCGGGGCCGCTTCGTCCTTCTTTGCGACCGAGAGGCGGGGCGTGGAGCCGCCCCGGCTCCGCCGCGCTCCGTCCAGCTCTCGCCCCCTCCGGGCCGACATCCACACGGACTCGGCTCGCAGAGTCCGGCCTCCCAAGCGGCGCCGGGTGGGACAGGGACATTCAGATTCACGCCACAGTGGACGTTGAGAACGCAAGGCCGTTCTGAGCGTGGACTTCTCCCCCGTCCCTCCCCACCTCCGCGACCCAGAAGACAGCACGCGCGCGCGCGCAGGCAGGAAGTCACCGCTAGACCGGCCGGAAGTCCCGCCCCTCCCGGAAGGCGAACGGTAGCTCGTGAGGGTCAAACGAGGCCGGCCTTTTTTTGCTGCGGTCGGTGAGGTCGCGCCTGTAGCTCTGGGCGGGCGAGGCGGCCCTGCGGCGCCAGCAGCCAGCGTCGCGCCCTCCCCCGCCGGTGGAGCGACCCTTCATCCTCTCGGCGCCTGAGGGAAGCCCGGCAGGGCTAGCGGAGAGGTCGGCTCGTCGGTGGGTCCCGGCGGGGCGCGCGAGGCGTGAGCCCGGGAGGCCCCTGCGGTCCCCGAGCCGGGCCGCGGGCTCCTCTGCGCGGGAGGCGGGGTTGTGCTGCGTGTCCTGCGTGGTGGTGTGTCCCGCCCCCGAACCGGTACCGCGCTTTGGCGGGAGCGGCAGCCTTCTGCCGTGGACTCCGCTGTCCCGCGGCCGCCCTCCGCGGCGGGCGGGGCGGGAGAGCCACGAGCTGCTGCCCTCGCTCGGGTTTCGGAGCCCACGGGCCGCCCGACGGCGGAGCCCACGGCACACCGTGAGATGAGCCCCCACGGGGTCGCTGATTAAGAGCGGATCGGCGTCAGCTGCACCATTGGATTCCCGAGGCATGGCTTTATTTTTTAAGGCAGGGGGAGTGACGTTTCCCCTCCCCCCTTCCTCCAGATGACGAAGCTCACTGAATGTCAGACGCTCTCTTGACCCACAGGTTGATCCCCTTAGGAATGGCAGCCCCGTCTATGAAGGAAAGGCTGGCTTGCTGGGAAGCCCGGGATGAGTACTGGAAGTGTTTGGATGAGAACGCCGACGATGCTTCCCGATGCAAGAAGATAAGGAGCTCCTTTGAAGCAAGTTGTCCCCAGCTGTGGGTAAGTCACCCTGATATGTCCTGTTCCCTGTTAACATACTTGAGCTTGCCTTGTGAGTGACTGGCTAAGAAGTGAAGCGCCGAGACGTGTCCACCGACGTTTTCTTCGAGAAGCGGAGAAAACCTGTCAGCAACCCAGGCTTGTTTCATATGTATGTGCTTATATTTGGGCGAATCTTTGGAGAAGGTCACCTGACACATTAAAGGTCAGTGAAAGACACAGCAAACACGAGAACAGTAACCAAAAAGTTCCCGCTCACTTCATGGTAGATTTCTCCAGGATCTTCTGAAAAGGTAGGATCCAATCTCGGGCAGGAGTTGGCAAACTGATTAGCCTAGAACTACTGTCAGAAATAAGCCAGGCATGGTGGCTTACGCCTGTTATCCCAGCACTTTGGGAGGCTGAGGCAGGAGGATTGCATGAAGCCAGGAGTTCAAGACCAGCTTGAGAAACAGTGAGACCCTGTCTCTTCAAAAAAATTTGCAAATTAGCAGGATGTGGTGGCACAGGCCTGTAGTTCCAGCTACTCAGGAGGCTGAGGTGGGAGGATCATTTAAGCTTGGGGGAGCTTGAGGCTGCAGGGAGCTGTGCTCATGCCACTGCACTCCAGCCAGAGCAACTGAGCAAGTCTTTCTCTTAAAAAAGAAAGAAGTCATTTCCAGTTCGCACAAAATCATATAGTTATATACCCAAAATATAAAGAGCTTCCTAGTTGGAAATTAACGAGGACCAACCTTGGCCTCTGCACATATAAGACTGAACTTTCCTTATCCTGCATCCAATGGACCGCTCCTCCTTTGCTCCTAGCCTCATGAAAGACACAACATCAATACAGGACCAGAGACCTGAATGTCGGCTTTGACTCTTCGGCTTATTGAAGGAATATTCTCAGAAGAGATGTGAGATGAGGCAGGTCTGTGAGCTCAGCTGCCATCCAACTTCAATCTGATCCTCTGGAAGCTCTGGAGTGCAGACTGCACCATATTTCATGGCTTCTGTGCTGTCAGTTATTGGATTTAGCTGAGAACAGCTCTTTGAAGAAGAGGGCAGCCTCCTAGTGCCAGCAGCCACCACCCAGGGCTGCTAGGTGCAGGGGTCTGTAGAGGAAGTCTGGACAGAGGCCTGGGAGTGGCCATTACACCTACCTGTTCAACTGCAGCAGCTTGCAGTTCCCACAGCTCCCATGTGGGGCCTGCATCTATAAAACTCGCCCATGGCCCTGCAGAGCTGAATGTGAGCTCTCTTCAGTCTTTGCTGCCACTGGGTACAGGAGAGGCATGAATATATTCAGCATCAGTGAAAGCACTTGTGCAGGGAGGAAGTATTACAGTTAGTGGATTAAAGTGGAAACTGAGGGTTCCCCTCTTGACAAGAAAAGTCCACATTTTGTAAAAAGGCTTTTTTATTAAAGTTCAATAACATAACCGGCTCATTTTAATGAAATGATGGTATAGAAAAAAAAGATCCCAAATATAGATGATTGCCCTACAGGAATTTGACTCTCCCATCATTTTTTTAGCCCATATCCTGTTCATTAATTCCAGATAATTATTGAGTACCTACTATGTACCATAGGAAAATACAGCAAGAAAAAACGTACCATGTGTTGAGAGTCTTAGACAGTTAGTGAAAGAGAAGGTCCCCAGGTTATTCAAATTCTCAACAGGATCTGTAACCCCAAAAGGGTTAGGACTCACAGGTCTGCACTCTCTTCAGAGACTTATTCATCAAATGCTGATTCAAATTCTAGAATATAAATCACTTAAACAGTTTATATGGCATTTGTTACATTTAAGTTTGTGCTTTTGCTTATCTAAACTGCATACCCTGCCCTTATGCAAATCTTTTTTTCCAACAGATAAAATATTTTGATAAAAGAAGAGACTACTTAAAATTCAAAGAACAGTTTGAAGCAGGACAATTCCAACCCTCAAAAACAACTGCAAAATCCTAGACTGTTCCTGAACTTTTCTAAAAGTTTGAAACTCCTTTCTGGGCATTCAAAAAGTACCATCGATTGTGGGACAAGAGTAGTTTGAATCATGGTGAATATCCATACTTGTTCTCTGTATACAACACTTAATAACTAAGATGATCGAGGAACAGATCTATGAAGAATTTAAATAAAATGGTATTAAATAGAAAACCTATTATAAAAACACGTACCATTTCTTTTTTTGGAATAAAGGATAGGTAGTTGGCAAATATTTTTTTATAATAGATGTGGACAGAAACTAAAGTAAGTAAGTTGTCATTGTGTGTTCCTGGGAGTTAGCATTTTAATACAGGAACTACAAAATGAGATTGGAGCTGAAAGGATGAACTTAAAAGTATACAGGCAAGATAAGAAAAGCCATCTATAAGCAAAACCTGTGGCTGATATCACAGATAATGATGAGTCAATGACTGGATTCCTAGCTAGTTGAGTAAGACCAAAAAAAAAAAAAAAGGAAATAAATAAGAAACACACATTAGGAAGGAAGATATAAACTTGGCTACATTCTATAGTATGATTCTCCTGTAGAATATACTAAAAGATGGACATAAAAAAGCTACAAGAACTAGTAAGTCAGAATGGTCCAAGAAAATATGGTCAACACACACAAAGAAAATTCCATTCCTTTATCCCAGCAGTGAACAATTTGAATATAAAATTTAAAGGTATGTTATAATAGCATCAAAAAAATAAAAAATTAAAGGAATACTTAGGTGTAAGTCTAATTATATATGGAGGCCCATGTTTTGTATACTGACAACCACAAAACATTTGAAAGCTGAGAAGATCTAATTAAATGGAGAGATACACAGCCCTCTGTAGGTTCTACATCAATGGATTCAGCCCATTGGGAGTTGAAAATATTTAACAAAAAATAATACTAACAAAAAATATAAATAAAATACAGCATAACAACTATTTACATAGCATCTGCATTTTATTAGGTATTCTAAGTAATCTAGAGATGATTTAAAGCATAGGCATACTTCAGAGATATTGTAGGTTTGGTTCTAGACTACTGCTGTGAAGCAACTATCACAATAGAGTGAGTTACGTGAATTTTTTTATTTCCCAGTGCTTATAAATGATATGTTTATTCTGGGCAAGGTGGCTGAAGCCTGTAATCCCAGCACTTTGGGAGGCAGAGGCGAGAGGATTGCCTGAGTCCAGGGGTTCAAGACCAGCCTGGGCAACATGGCGAGATCTTGTCTCTACAATAAATACAAAAATTATCCGGGCATGGTGGCACATGCCTGTAGTTCTAGCTACTTGGAAGGCTGGGGCAGAAGGATCGCCGGAGCCCAGCGGGTCGGGGCTGCGGTGGCTCTCTTCAATTCTATGAAGGCTGAGAGATGAGGAAGCTGCAGAATAGACTGAAGCTAGGAGAGGCTGGTTCATGACGTTTAAGGTGTGAAGTCATCTTTATAACATAAAAGTGCAAGGTGAAGCAGCAAGTGCAGATGTAGAAGCTGTAAGTTATCTAGAAGATCTCACCAAGATCACTGATGAGGTATTCTCAGTAATCTAGGTTTGGGAATGAATTTTTGGGTAAAATGTCAAAAGCATAATCCATAGAAGTGAAAGTTAAATTCGACTTTATCAAAGTTAAAAACTTTTGCTCTGTGATAGTATTAGGAAAATGAAAAGATAAGGGACAGACTGAGAGTATTTGCCAATCACATATTTCATTAAGAACTTGTATCTAGAATTAATAACTCTCCTAACTCTTAGAACAGTAAGAGAAATACCTAGTTTAAAAAAATTAAGCGAATAGACAGTTCTCTAAAGAGGCTACATAATGGAAAATATATGCAAAGATGCTCCATATTATTAAATATGAGAGTAATGCAAATTAATACCTTTGTTATGTATAACAACACACCTGTTAGAGTGGCTTAAAATAAAAAGAAAATACAAAGTGCAGACATGGATGCAGAGCAAAAGTCATTCTTACTTATTCTTTCTTTCTTCTGGTGGGAATGCCCAATAGCAAAGCCCCTTTGGAAGTTTTGTACAGAGTTAAACATATGTTCACCTTAAGACCCAGCAATTCTACTCCTAGATTTTTCATCAAATGCAGTGAAAACAAAACCTGTACATGAATGTTATCAAAGCAGCTTTATTCATAATCACCAAAAACTTGAAACAACCCAGATGCCTGTAACAAAGGAATGGAGAAAACAAACTGTAGTTCAGCTATACAATGGAATGCCCCTAAGCAGTAAGAAAAAATGAATCGATTCATGCACCAACACAGGAAACTTAAATGCATTTTGCTTTGTGAAAGAAACCAGACCCAAAAGGCTGTTTTATGCTTCCATTTCTATGATTCTGAAAAAGGCTAAACTGTAGGATAGAAAACAGATCAGTGGCTGCCAGTGTTTGGGGATGGGGAAAGGGGTTGACTGAAGGGTTACACAAAGGGATTTTTAGGGTGATGAAACTGTTCTCTGTGGCATTGTGGTGGTGCGTGTGCACTTGTCAAAACCAAGACTGTACACTATAAAGAGTGACTCTGGATGCACATTAAGATCAACCGGATGATGGGGGGAATTCCAACAAGGAATACAGGTTGTGACAAATGAAGCTAACCATATTATATGATATAACCTCAGTGAAAGAGGCAGGAAAGGGGCTGACCTAAGCAACTTTGGAAAATGATGTTTTGATCAGATACTGTAAAGCGAAAAGGCAGAAAGAACTGTATACAAGCTGTTAAATAAGTAATTATGAGCCTATATGTATACTAGGGTTGAACAAATAAGTAAACATAGATAATAAGAACCAGATTTGTGTCAGAAAAAGCAGTTAAAAATAAGAGATGAATATTAGAATGAATCCCGTGGTGCTGGACTAGTGTCAGAGTGATTACTAAAAAATGCATGTTTATGTCCACATACCTACACAATGACAAATACAGTAACATCTATAGACATGTGCAATACATAGGTTGGTAGACATACATGGATTCCCTAGTTCCATCCACTGAGAGGGCTCCAAGTATCTCCCTCCAAATATTCATTACTGCAGTAGCCTTAACAGGTGTAGCCAGGTACAGTGGCTTATGCCTATAATCCTAGCACTTTGGGAGGTGGCGGCAAGAGGACTACCTGAGTCCAGGGGTTTGAGACTACGCTGGGCAACCTGGTGAGACCTTGTCTCTACAATAAATCAGAAAATTAGCTAGGTGTAGTGCTGTCCTGTGGTTCCAGCTACTTGGAAGGCTGAAGCGGAAGGATCGCCTGAGCCCAGCCCGGGCAACAGAGTGAGACTGACTGAAAAACAAAGCAACAACAAAAAAGGTGTCCCTAAATTCTTTGATACTGCTCCCTCCAAGAAGGAGTTTACTTTCCCTACCCTTGAGAGTAGGCTGGGCGACTCACTTTTAACAGACTACGTAAAGCGACAGAAATACACTTCACAGAGAAGAACATAGCAAACACGACCTTCATCAAAGGATCAAGGCAGTAAGTCCCACGGATCCCATGTACCATCTAACTTGATATAATAAGAAGGGACTTTACACCACTGTAGTATTTCCTTAAAACTCAGTCTAAGGAGAAAAGACCAGACCAACCCAAATTATAGGATATTTACAAGATACCTAGCCAGTACCCTTCAAAAGCGTCTGGGTCATAAAAGACAAGTGCAGACAGACTGTCAGATCAGAGGAGACTAAGGGAACATGAAGAGTACATGAGATGTCGCTTCCTACACTGTCTCCTGGGACAGCACAAGGACAATGGAAAAATGGGAGCTCCAAATAAAGTCTGTAGTTTGTTGAACAGTACCATTATCTGTTACTTTCTCCGTTTTGGTAAATATAAGATAGTTACATAAGATCACCTTATCTGGGTGAAGGATATATGGAAACTCTGTGTCCTCTCTTCACAATCCTTCCGCAAAACACGTTATCTCAAAATAAGTCTACAAAATATATATATACATGTAATGGAGTTTCTTTTTTTTGAGTTGGAGTCTCACTCTGTCACCCAGACTGGAGTGCGGTGGCCACTCCCGGCCACTGCAGCCTCGACCCGCTGGGCTCTGG
>NW_007239079.1:221855-248526 GCF_000164805.1 Carlito syrichta
ATCCACTCACCTCAGGCTCCCAAAGGCGTGGGATTACAGGCTGAGCCACCAAGCCTGGCTGGCGTTTCAAATTTAAATATTAATAGCAAAAAAGGCAGTTTCTCTTGCCCATGCTACCAACTCTGTTCTCTCTTCTTTCTCTAATAAAATTTGTTTGGAAAAAAAAAACAGCAGGCCGGGCTTGGTGGCTCAGCCTGTAATCCCAGCGCTTTGGGAGCTCGAGGGTTCGAAACCCACCCGGGCAACTTGGCGAGACCTTGTCTCTACAATAAATCAAAAATTAGCCGGGCATCATAGTGCACGCCTGTAACTTCAGCTACTTGGAAGGCTGAGGCTGAAGGATTGCCAGAGCCCAGCAGGTCTAGGCTGCGGTGGCTGGGAGCAGCCACTGCACTCCAGTCTGGGTAACAGTGAGAAATAGTTAACATTAAATAATGAGTAATCTAAATATAAAAAAAATCAAGAACACAAACAGTACATCAACACTCACAGGTTATATATTGATAATGATATACAGAATTAATTCCACTCCTTTGAGTCTGTCAGAACACAGACCATTCTAACCACTATTTGATCTCTCTGAGCAAAGGTGGTTTGTGAAAAAATTTCATAAACATCTAATGTATAGAGTACCCTTGACATAGGTAACTTCATCTTAGAAAGACTCCATTTTACCTTTTGAATGGCTTCATGTCAACAAGAACCAGATGTTGTGCCGCATCCAACCAGATAAGGCCATACCAAGCATATGCTTTTCCACCGTCAGTCCCCATTGGAGGACACCGTGGCCATAAAAGTCAGGATTTCAACAACTTGTTACAGCCGTCTTTCCCAGCGGCGATCTTGCTACCACAGTGGCAAGTACCCGGCAAGTGCCACGGAGGCCCTGCCCCACCCAGGCCCACATCAAAAGACCTTTGTAAGATGCCTGCTGTGCTGTCCTTGCAGGCCCAAGAAGACTTCTCATCTCACTTTCCCCTGGACTGGTTCATTAACCCTTTTTCCTATCCCTTTTCTCTGAATGTTAAATGTTACTTCACTTGCTTCTATAACATTTATATATTGGTTATACTATTACGTATGCCTTGCAATTATTGACTATCTTACAGAGTGGCTTAAGCCTGAGTGAACAGGCAGTACTAAGGAGAACTGCTTCCTTGGGAACACCATGTAGCAGGTAGCTTTTATGATTAAGGTAGCATCAATAAAAGTCTGACACAGTGGAAAGACAAGCGTGCGTAGACCTGGTTGTCTCTAACTTTGCACCACTCATGGCAAAAAAATCAGTTAAAGCCTATGACTTGAGCACTATGAGCCTTACAAAGAAGCTGGCTGAGCTTATGCCGAGCATGTTTCCTGAGAAGGAATGAGTAGATGCAAAGCAGTAAGCAGAACCTCGTAACTCCTCACTCAGAACCTTTACCTCATCCTCTCGTTTCTTATGACAGAGGGGCATGGGTAGTCATTGATGTTCGCTGCTATAATTCTGCCTTACTGTTATCACAGTCCACATTTCTGACCATACTAATTTCTACAAAAGAAATTATCTTGTAAAAATACAGTTAGTTCCATTTTTAATTGCTTAAAATATTTTATTAAAGAAGCCAATACAATTTAACTAAAAGTGTTTATTAAAGAAAAAAGATAAGAGTAACATATTTAAGGCACATGAAAATGTTTTGGCATTAAATTGCAAGAAAGAAGAAATATAAATTATCCCAATAAATTTCAGAATCTATTAGTCCAAACAGTTAAAAAAAAAAAAAAGAAGTTTCAATAGCACCGATGATTCATCTGAGATAAGGCACAGACTTCATGACTTGGTATCTCCATGCCTGAGAAGCTGTTGTCTGGTATATTCCCAAATCAGGAGAGCTCCACTCACGTGAACATTCAGCGACCGGATAATACCCTGTTGAGGAATTTCCACACACACATCCAACTGCTGGATCAGATTTGCTGGAATTCCTTCACGTTCATTTCTGATGAAGAAAAATTGGGAAAGGAAGGTTAGTTTTAAACAGTTTTTCTCTTAGATATTCTGAATGTTACTCAAAGACAGATTAACAAATGAAGTTTGGTTTGTGGTACCAAAAAATAAATGAGAGTGTAACAAAAAGATTTATGGGTCGATTCTGTGTTTACCTAATCACCCCAGACAAATGAAATAAAAAAGAAAACTAGCGGGGAGCTTCCTATAAACATTACAAGTCAAAAGAAAAGTGTGGGTATAAGATCAGCAGTCTAGGTAAAGTGTAAAACAGAAACGTAACATCTTATGGATGGGAAGCAGAGTATACACTATTGACAAGATAATTTTCTTACCCCAGCAAGAGTAGCGATTTCTCAGGAAAGCAATACTGGGTTAGGTCTAAACTTTTAACAGTTTGTTCCACTCCAATGATGGTATAACCTTCTGTTTTTTTCTGTTGCAAATAATCAATTAGCTGAGGTGGTTTTACCTAAATATTCATTTACAAAAACAGATTATTAAATTATTCAGTTATAGCCTTGCTTGAAGCAAAATGAGAGTTAAAACTTATAAAACTTATTAAAAGTCTTTTTTAAAAGGAAAAGGACAGAATTATACACTATAAAAAAGGATTCCTCCAACATTACATAGGAGGAATTATTTATAGGAATTATTCCTAAATCAAGGATAAGAGGTAACACGACACATTTTACTGAAAAAAAATTCTACATTATTGATAATTTAGAAAAATACAATAATGTAAAATATAAAATAAGGGAATAGAAGTGGGCTGTATTTTACTTTAAAGCTTTAAAGTATTATTATTAAACTAGTAAAAGCTGCACTACTATAAATTACTAGAAAAGGAAGACCACATGAAGACAAAACACTGCAAAATATTTTTGCAAATGAAAACTTTAATAATACATTACTTTCCACCTACCTCCACTAAAGGAAGCCATTGTTCTGCTGAGACACTAAGGTGCTGAAACTGTTTGTCGCTGACACACTGAAGATTGCCAACTGCAAGTACCGAGGCCCCAAATACCTCACAAGTCCTGCAGAGACCTACACAGAACGACCTGACATCATTAAGATTGTTTCCACCATAATGCTAGGCTCATTATGTCCCATACATTCCTTTGAAACTCTCATGGCAGTTGATTGATTAAAAGCTTTTAAGACTAAAAGATATTAAGCAAGCTCCCAGAAAACTCCAATTTTACCTCCTAAATTGGTTGGCTTATCAATAAGTGAGGCTACTACAATTAGTCTACTAATTGACTTTCCAAGTTTGGCAGCACGATCCTGAAACATGAGCTCCAGGTCTAAATCTGGAACATTATTTTTCCATGGAATAATCTTTTTCTGAACATCGTTCCACTCTGATTGACTCTCTGCTTCGATTAAGTTAGAATCTATGAAGTGAAAAAAAATAATATAAATTTATATATTTATTTATACATTTATATGTTTTTTAAAGTTTAAAATGATAGTTTAGAATGAGATTTAATTATGCATTAACTAAAGAACTTTATTTAGATTCAAACACAATACCATTTTTAATAATTTTGTTTTTTAATTCAGCTCTACTAACCAATAATGTAATATACACATTTTTTCACATTTTAGCATATCTGAAATTGAGAAGCACCTTACAATAAATAGCATATTATAGTTTGATAACATTTTTTTCTTAGAGGTACGTAAATTACTGGTGTATCCTACTAACATAGTATATCAGATTAGAATTTTTTTGTTACTATTATATTCCTGAAAAATATAAATAAAATATCCACCTTTAATAATTTTACAAGTACTTGGGGAGTTTTTCTAAAATGAAGGATATTCTACAAGCAATTATCTCGACTAAATTGATAAGTACGCAAATGTTATTAACCTACGAACTATAATGGTTTCATCTTTGTAATACAGTACTGAGACTCTACTTCCAGAGCTCTTCTTCGATTCTGTCTTATTCCAAACTGATCACTGAGCATTCAAGGAGCATTTCATTTACTAGGGAGAGAACATAACTAGGGATATAGTCATAGTTATATAACACACCAGGGATGCCAATAACTCGAACACAGTACAGTAGTGAGGGCGTGCTCACGCAGAAGGCATTATCAAGGTCAGGGTGGCGGGCAAGGGTAAGGCCCAGGAAGGCTCAAGGGAGGAAAGTCATGGTTGATACAACAGCAGGTACAGTAAGTGCATCTGCAAGGGATGTGGAAGGAAAACGACGAAGGCAGGAGCAGGTCCTTTGGCTTCAGCTCCCAGCCTGCAACGGAGAGGGGCGAGATGGCTCGGACCTGATTATATTCTTTGCATATAACGATCAAGAGCTTATTCCACATATAGGAGCCAGGAAAGGGTTTTAAGAAGGGGAATAACAGTGTTGCTGCTGTTTCTTTAGAGAAATCTTTCTTAAAAGCGATGTGGCAAGCCGGGCTCGGTGGCTCAGCCCGTAATCCCGCGCTTTGGGAGGCCGAGGTGAGTGGATGGCCTGAGCTCACGGGTTCGAGACCCCCCTGGGCAACTTGGCAAGACCTCATCTCTACAATAAATCAAGAAAATGAGCCGGGCGTGGTATCGCGCATCTGTCGTTCCGGCTACTCGGAAGGCTGAGGCAGAAGGATCGCTGGAGCCCAGCGGGTCGAGGCTGCAGTGGCAGAAGTCTGGGCGACAGAGTGAGACTCTAACTCAAAAAAAAGAAAGCGATGTGGCAGTCATAAAAGAGAACAAAATCATGTCCTTTGCAGCTGGAGGCTATTATCCTAAGCAAATTAATGCAGAAACAGAAAACCAAATACCATGTGTTCTCACTTATAAGTGAGAGCTAAACAACGCACATGGACATAAAGATGAGCAGAGACACTGGGGAGCACTAAAGGAAGAGGGTGAGAAGAGGCCAAGAACTGAAAAACTACCTGTTAGGCACAACATTCACTATTTGGGCGTTGGGTTCCACAGAAGCCCAAACCTCGCCATCACCCAATATACCTGTGTAACTAACCTGAGCATATACTACTCCCCGAATAAGAAAAAAAAAGCAATGTGGCGGCTACAATGGGGCTATAACATCACTGAGAGGCTTTTGCACTAGTCCAGGTAAAGACGACAGTCTCAACTAAGTCAGTGCAAGAGGGATAAAAGTGGAGGACGAAGAGTCCAATCTGGGGAGGCAAAATCACCAAGACCCCTGGGTAACGGGTGTAGCAAGAGAGGAAACAGGAGAAGAATGACTTCTACAATGACTGAGGGACACTACTAACAGAGAGGGTATACAGAGGAGGCAAGTTTGGGGAAAAAGGTAAATTCAGTTTGGATGTGTTGAGTTTAAAGAGCTTATGTAATATTTGGGTGCAAATGGTCCAGCTGGCTCAGGAAAGAGGATTGGCAAGAGAGAAAGATTTGAAAGTGACAGTTACAGAGGTGGTGTTTCAAGCTGTGGACATTAATAAGGTGTTCAGGAAGAGCATACAGAGCAAGAAGACCAGGTCAGTGACAACATTTGCAGGGATACTGATAGTATACCCTAGCATAAAAGCCCTACTGCAACATGCCCCTCTTTACAAAAAACATGTAAAACGAAACAAACAGAAAGACCTCTTTCCCTTTAGGTTTTCCACCATCCAGGTAACACTCATTTCTCTGTTCTGCTTTATGGCAGAACTCAACAGTTGTCTACATATGTCACACCTCTTCCGCCTCCCCCTCGTCTCCATCAGCACACTGAGGAAATGCCTCTTGTCACCAGCTTGTCCCAGAAGCTTCACCTTTGCTGTCCCTTGTCCAGGAAAACTCCCCAGAAAGACCTTGGCTGGCCTTGCACTCATTTTCATGGAGGCTCTGCTGTCAGCTCCTTAGAAAGATCTTTCTAACCCTCTGTCACTCTCTCTTTACCCCGCTTTGTTTTTTCATAGTGCTTTTTACTACCTGACACTGTATTAGGTATTTGTTTATGGTTGTCTCCTCTGTTAGACTATGAGCTCCATGAGGGCAGAGACTTGGTCTTATCCTAGCACATAGGAGGTAACTGATCAATCTTTGTTGAATGAGTAAATAAATGTAAGTCTGTATGTCAGTAAAATGTACCAGTGAACCATCTAAAGTGCTTGATAAACACTGTATTTTCCCAGACTGTCCTTCCGAGATACTAAGTTAAAATCTAAAGGTGGGACATGGAATCTGCATGTTTAACAAGTTGAATACATTAAAAGTTTAGAGAACTGCAATGTAAGGGACAAGTGAGGGAACTCATAGAAGAGTGAGAAGCGTCAGAGTTAGAGGAAAATCAGGACTGCAGGAGACTAGCAAACACGTGCTACAGAAAGGTGGGCAAGAGAGGAGAATAGCATCCATTTAGAATTTGTAAAGGAAAAGGCAAGAAAACCCCTGATGTCCTAAAAGAAGTTTCAATGAGGAGCAGATCACTTGAGCCCAGAAGTCTGAGGCTGCGGTGAGCCATGATTGTGTCACTGCACTCCAGTATGAGTGACAGAGTGAAACTCTATCTCAAAAAAAAAAAAAAAAAATCAGAAAGAAAAAAGAAAAAGAGAAAGCCACTACCTTTACATAAAGTAAATCAGGCTCTCTTTGGCTTTTTTTTTTTTTTAATGACAAAGCTAACTTTTAACTAAAAGTGCTAGTCAAAGTTTTATCACATTTTTTCAGTCTTTTCTCTAAGTAGAGAGGCAAAGTTCCCCACATCAATGAAAGTGGCATTATCAACTACCTGTCCTAAGTAATATAAATCAAAAAGTCTAGTCAAGTAGATAAGGGGAAAAGAGTAAAATGAAAATTTTCTTTACCTATGTCCTGCTGAGACCAGTCACCTGGTTTTAGTTCACTTAGCTGAGTTTGAGAAAGATACCACTGAAATCCCGCATCTAAAGGAATGTCAGTGAATCTGGAAAATTTACCAATGGTGATCCATTCATCTTCAATGAGGCCAGAGAGGCGTGGAAGGATGTAAAATATGGTCTGAAAAGAGAATTATAAAATTTAAGTTTTTTCCCTGAAAAAAAAACAAAGAAATATATAACAAGTACAACTTAATTATTAATGATATATTCTCCCAAGCTATCATATCTCATCAAATTACATATTTTTATTTATATCTTATAGCAACTGTCTATATATGTTTCTCCTCTTCTCTAAGAAATTAGGGGATTAACTTAGGAAATCCCTGAGAGCAGGCAGATCTTTGACTCTGATCTTTCTAACTATATGTAATAAACCAGTTGCTCTTAATAAAAACACAATGTTTTAGAATTAATGGGTTCTAGTGATGGACAATGTCTGCATAAATGCAATTTGCTGACAACCAAGCACCTCCACAAATGATCAAGTTCAAGCTCTTTTCACGACAAGTCTTTTACTCTTGTCACCGTTAGATAATCCAGAACCCGAGTTCTGGCTTTTGTCTATATAATCAGCTGTATGGCGCCGGGCAAGCCACTCAGCCTTTCTTGGCTTCAACATCCTCATTTGCAAAACGAGGATGAGATCAGACGAGAACAGCACACGGAAGTGTTTTGTGACTGCACAGTGCGACCCTCCTTTCCTTTCCTTGCCACTAAAAGAACCAGAAAGTGATCGACAGTGAAAGGTGCCTAAGAGGTAGACGCCCAAGGAACAGGCAGTTTAACAATGGAGTAATAAACCTAGCAACAATGCACACATCTTCATGAAAGGTTTAAGAATGAATGTGGTTTTCTTCATGCTAGCCATATTTGTGAATTTAAGGACTGCAACTAAATGTCTGTTAAGTGGGCACAAAGTACAGCTCCCAATATATAAAGAGACACATTCTTGTGAACCATTAACTCCCATTATTTTATTTACATACATAGTTGTGATTCATATAATTAATGAAGGGTAAAACATAAAATATATGAGAATGAAGCAGTCAAAGGCAGGGATGAAGAAAGGAGGGAAGCAAAGGACTTACTCCTGCTGGAGAACTGAATAGAAAAAAGTTGACTTAACACTAGTTATTAAAGGAATCCTGCGGAAATATGTCAGACAAAACATTCTGGGTGCTAAAGAACACAGAGCAGAGCATGTTAAAATATTTGAAAAATCCTAAATAATATTTGCAGTGAAGCAGCAGAAAATACACATTAACATTCTATGATGCTGATCTCAAAATATATAGATCTATATTTTTAAAGGCCAGTTTAACAACCCATCAAAAAAATGCTTATGCACAGCAGCTTAAGTTACCAACACTTGTAAATTCTTTAGAGGAAAAGTCCTAAGTCAAAAGTTTTAAATTTAAGCACAGCACATTATAATTATAGTTGAAAAAGGGAGAAAGTAATACACCATAAGCAAAGGAAAGTTAGATTGAATTATTAAAATAATAATTTACATATTGAATTCATTTACATATTAATAATAATAAGCAAATCTATGGTTCTTACAATCATATAAGTACATTCTGTCATAATCAGTGAGGTGGTATACCATTTGTTATACAATTTTCATTACCAGAACCTTAAAAAATGCCATTATCAAAAGAGTACATCTTTTTGTTCTTTCATCAACAATGGGCTTCAGTACAATAAAATCTCACCTGCACAAATGTTCTCACTCATTTCCTTTTAATGTCAGAATAGATTTCTGTTTAGAGTTAAATACTCCCTTCCATTGTTTACAAGCCAGACACTGCCTGAGAAATAGAAAGTGAAAATGACTAGCCAATTTTCACTGCTTAAGAGTGAAATACAAGCAAGTCATCTGCATAAAGTGACAAAATTAATCTTAGAACTTTAAAATATCAAGGTGATGTTTCTAAGTAAGAAAAAAAGTTTTCCCTAATCATTACCCTTCAACAAAAGCAAAAAGGAAGCACAGGATTAAAGCTACAGTAGAGAATTTACAAATGATATTCTCTGCTCACCTCTAAACAATAATCCTTAAGTGGATGAAATGTTGCAAAAAAGAAATGCTCTTGGATGCGCTGCCAATTCTTCTTGGCATTCCTAAGGATTAAAAATATGGTATGAGGCACAGACAAGTGAAACAACTCCAGTGAGGGGGGAAAAAATAATCAACTGGATGTCTTAAAGAGGTACTGCAGAACTTAGAAGAAATGGAACATTTTGTGAATTTTATCCCAAGATTTATACTCACATATCTCCAAGATCAACACATACTTAAAACACTGACACTAAATTTTACATTTTTGAAATGGAATGCACAGATGAACAGAGAAATTAAATAACTCTTTCAAAGTCATGCAAAAACCAGTGAGGCAACAAGAGTAAAAACCCAGGTCTCTGAGCTGTAAGTACAGGCATTCATCTAGTAGAGTGTAAAGAGTATAAGTAACTTCAGGCCAGAGTTCAAACATCGTAGGGGTGAAAGATGGTTGTCACCTGACAGTAATAAGAAAAAACAACTGAGCTGGAACCCTGCAGTCTCTCTCTGGCAGTGAGCTATCTTTTCCCAGGAGGGAAACCATAACATAAGTCACTTTTTCTACTCCGAAGACTCACAACATTTAGCCAAACTGTACCTACTTTCTAACAAATTTAATATGAGCAGGGTTTAAATTTTTAACACATGTGTTGTCAAGTTTTAAAAGACAAAAAAGATAAGGATAAAAATTATACGACACAACTGGCAGATTTCAGTTTAAATTCACGATCGTCACCCCAAAAACTAAGTACTCATTTCAAGATATCTTTCTAGCACAATCATTCCCCAATGTATCGTCTCCACTCCCCAGAGTTCATTCCCCCCACCCCCGCCTCACTATCCACAGATAGCCAGGTCTCACACATCACAGGTCCAAGAATCAGAAGACTCAGACAAGAGATCTTTCGTCTTCCTGCCACCTTCTCACCCACCTGTCCTCTCCCCTTCACTTTCAAAAGTTGCTCTTTGAAGGCAATACCCCCCAACAGATCCTATTCCCTGGGATTTTGCTCTCTCCCTCTTCTGCATCTTCCCTTCTTCTCTATACTTTCCTTCAGCCTATTCAAAAGTTTTCATGCCTAATCTTAAAAAACAAAACAAAACCTTACCAAAGTGTCCATCAGTAGTGGACGCGTAGGCCATATGGAATATTAGGTAGCTGTTAAAAGAAAAACCAACTTACTGAGGTTTCACCTTTGGTGGGGGAAGGGAGGAAGGAGAGAGGGAAGGAGGCTGTCTCATTTATATTTGATGGCTTTCTGCACTCTTCAACTTCCTAACCATGGATACTACTTAAAAACAACAAATCTTACCAAAAATAAAATAGAAGCCCTCTTGTGACAGCGTGTATTAGCTATTGTACTTAAAACTACGCTTTGAGAGAATTTTCTGCATAAGTTAGCTGTCTCACCTTCCTCAAAGCTCATTTAAAAAAAAAAAATTAAAGACATGAAACATTTTAAATATTCCAAATACTCAAGTAAAGAAAATAATACGAGACACCAATGAACCTACCTCTCTGGTGTGACAAATGTTAACGTATCATCCTATCCACTTTTGGACCCATTAATTTTCTGTTTTTGTCCCCATGAACTGTACTACTGAAATGTCTCTTGCTAAATCCAGTAAGTACTTTAGGCTCTTATCTTACCTCAACCCTGTTTATTTCTCTGTTCCTCTGCTAGTTTCATACTACTCTAAATCAAAATTTCCTCTCATTTTCTCTGATGTGCATTTCACACTTTAAAAATGCAAAATCAAACTGGATGATGACATTCTCAAGTTTATCTCTTCACTGACTTCCCAATTCACTCACTGTAAACCCAGGCCTGGCCCTGTCCTTTGTCCAGTTGCTGCTCTGCTCCCCCCTAGTCCAGACCAGCCTTCTTCCAGTGCTCTGAGCAATCCCAGCACATTCCTGCCTCTGCATTCACAAGCAAGATTTCTTCTGCCCAGAAATCTCTTTCCTCTACTCTTCATTTGCCGAATTCCTATTCATCCTTAGGCTTTGCCTCCCCTAAACTGCCCAGATTGAACAGTCTGTATTTTCTCATCACAGACTTTACTCTTCTATGATTTATTTGAAAACTTCTTTAGTATGATTACCTGATGTCTATCCTGACTTGACCATAAGCTACGTGAGGACAGAGCCTTCATCCCTGGCCTACCGATGACCCCTCAGACTTACCCTCATGCCTGCACAAGCTGATTCTAAAGAGCTATGTATTCAGAGAACAGAGATGGCTTAATGCCCAGAGTGCCTTGTTGACTGGTTGTATCTCCTACTTGGTAATAGGATTTCAAAAAGAACAAGTTATTTCTTAGAAGGATGTTTTATTGCTTCATAAAAAATATGAGTGGAGCCAGTTGTTTTTAGAAACCAAAACACAGCAACCAAGAAACTTAGAATCAACAACCAGCTAAAACATCCCAACACCAACTAATCAATCATGATTTAATAATCATAGAGAAAACTAAAAACTGACAGACAAATGCCTATATGCATGTCAAGTTACAGCAATTCCCTCAAACTTCATTCCACTAAGAAAAGGCTAAAAAGTCTATGAATTAGCTATACCCTATGTTTCCTGGTTACTTACCTCTAACCATCAAATATAAGAAGTACACCATGCAGAGAGAGTGTTCTATTAACTATCAATATGAATTCATTGAATTATATATTAAAATATGGTTAGGAACAACTTTTGTACCTTGTGCTTAGACCCCTCATTCAACATGACCCTCCCAATCTTAAAACTTGGAACTTACTTATGCCATATCTGAGTTGCAAATATGATCCTGAGAAATATGTCCAAATCTACACGTGTAAATAAACTTAGCCAGCATTCACCAGACATAAGAAATGATAAATAAATATATACTCATACAGCAAGGAGAAATGAGACATTTAAGATCACTTAAAAAGATCAAGAATCGTGACCCGCCTGGGCAGGCAAGACCTCATCTCTATAATAAATCAAAATGAGCCGGGCGTGGTGTAATTCCGGCTACTCAGAAGGCTGAGGCGGAAGGATCGCTGGATCCCAGCAGGTTGAGGCTGCGGTGGACGGGAGCCACTGCACTCCAGTTTGGGCAACAGAGTGAGACTCCAACTCAAAAAAAAAAAAAAAAAAAAAGATCAAGAATTCTAGTTGCCTGATGACACCTAGAAAGTTAGGGTTCCCAGGTAATGCTAGAGTGAATTACTAATTTTTGAAACTAGCCCAATTTCCTCACAGAATTGATATATATAATTATATATAAATATAATTATATAAAATATATGTATTTATATATTTAATAAACAGAAATTATATAAATATAATTAATATACATGCCTTTCCTTAGTGAAAGAAGTTTGAGGGAATTGCCATAACTTGGCATGCAGGTAGGCATTTGTCTGTCAGTTTCTAGTTTTCTCTATGATTATTAAATATTTATACTATTATATGTGTTTACATATTTATATATATTTAATGAACATAGAAATTCACCCTCCCAATCTTAAAACTTGGAACTTACTTATGCCATATCTGAGTTGCTTTCTTAGGAAACCAACCCTCACGTGAGGACCCGGACCTCACCAGGACACCATACCCCGACAATGAGAAGCCAGACCCCTCATTCAACATGACTGCTTCCTTACCTCTCTCTAACTGCTGTTTTACATTCCTTCCCACACTGTGTAAACCCCCAATTTCAACTGGCTGGGGAAATGGCTCTGAGATGCTCTCCTGTTCTGCTTTGGTAGGTATCACCCAAATAAAAAGCCTCCTTCCCTGGCAATACTTGTCTCAGCCACCAGCATTCTGTGTGGTGAGCAACAGGACCTGACCAAAATCCTGGCATTTAGGTAACACTGTGATGACTAATCTTTGTGGGGCCCAGCACCAGGAGGTAGTTTTCCAGTACAGCCAGCAGAGCACAACTCCCAGGTGCTCCACCCCTTCCCTTGCTCTTTTGTTTCTCATCCACAACCATGTCCCCACCCAACTCTTTTCTCCTTCTGTTCCCTTCCCCCTCTTCTATCTCATGGATTTTAGTACTTAAATCTGTTGAGCTGAATATCTTTATCCCGAGCCCCTAAAGCTTCCCTTACTCACTTAACGCCCAAATGCCTCTTTTCAGCAAATGTATCAAAAAGTCAGTGGAGATGGAAGGGTTATAAGGTAGCTTGTGGCCAGGGAGATACCCTTGTCCCCAACTCCAGGTGAAGCTATATACCAGCTCATAAACAGTCTTATTTGTACCATGTGCTAACTTGATGGTCACGACAATGACCCCTACATGTTACTGGTTTTCCAAATGTCATTTCACTTGCCTAACATCTTGCTTCCAACCTTCTGTTTGTGTATATAAATTGGTGGGTGCTTTTTTCAACTTCCAGAGAAAAACCCTGCCTGACTGAAACTGCCTTGGTCTCTGAAATTTGTAAGAATCCCAGCGTTCCTGAACAGTGGTAATAACAAAGATGATGATGGCGAGGAAAGCAAAGCAGTAACACCTCAAAGATGAGGAAACAAGCTCAGGTAATAAGAGGCACAATGTAGCCTCCTCCTCTGCTGGGTTAGGTGTGGGGAAAAGGAGAGAGACGTTAGAACACGAGGGGGCGTCACAAAGCCCTGGGACACGCACCCTTCTCTCCACCTCACTCTGTACAGCGGCAGCCTTTTACTTGCTCGAGACTAAACTTGTGTGTGACATTTTGTTTGGGAAGTCAGAAGAGTTCTCTCAGAAAAAAAAGACAAGTCTTCAGCTTTAGCTAGTACAGCGAGCCGGCAAGAACGTGGCTTTAAAGTCAGATCCTGCTGCTGCTCAGCAGTCCTTTCACAACAGAGGAGGAAGACATTTAGCTATATCGACGGGAAACATCAAAAGCATGGAAAGATTATTTGCAAAACAAAGGACCGAAGATAAAGGAGCGATAAAAGGTCTTCCCAGAGGCTGGGAAGAAGGGAAGGAATAGGAGATGAAGGGAAGAAAAAGATATAAATAGATTTATTGCCACTCAACTATATAACTAAAAATGGAACAGCTGTGACTATTTTACCTTAATAAAAATAAATAAAAGATCAAGATGAAGCTGACAATTAAAACTGTAATTAAACTTTTCACCAAAGAGTGAGCTGCTTGCACTTGGCCCGGTCCAAGCCTTCAGTGTGCCAGCACAGCCAGACCAGGTCAGAGGGATGATGAGAGAATGGCGCGGCACGGGCACCTTCCCTTCTCTGTGGCTCTGCCGGAAGAAAGAAGCGGACAGGGCTCCTTACCCTGCTCCGTGCATGCTTTCCACTTGATGGAGACTGGATTCGATAATCGGCGCCAAGGCATCAAATTCTTCAACATGCAACGTCTTACACATGTTCCAGATTTTCTTAAGAGCAACTAAAGCATACAGTCGAACACTGAAGTTGTGACTGAAACACCACTGCAGCACAATAATAAGGGCTTGCTTCAGAATTAGTTTCTAGAAAGAAAGTAGAAAAATTCTTCAAAATATAAACAAAGGCCATTTTGCCCTTAATTATACAACAAAAAAGGATACATAAACAATAAAAAAAAAAAACTGCTACTAGTAAAGCTTATTCCGTTTTTGCTAGCAGGGTTTCCCATTCTCTTCTCCTGGACAAATTAGGTACTTTGGCATATGCAATTTTCTCAAGGAAAAAAAAATTCTCCAGCTCTTTAGCTGTCACTAATGTTACAGTACATTTTTTTCTCATACTCCAGGACCCAGGTCAACCTGGACAAAATACTTTTATGGTAACTGTTACATGATCATTGTTGTACAAATGTAGCCTCCAAACTTATCTTGTATGAAAAAGAAGTCTTCTTTAAAAGCCCCACTTCTGGTGAATGTGAAAATGCTTCTCAAGCAAGATACCACTCAAAGTGCTGTTTTCGTTCCTATCACTAATTTTTCAGCTATCCTGTCTTCCCTCATGGTGATCTTAGACCCACATAGCATTGAGCAGTGCTGGAAAAACTGAGAAGTGGGGAGAAAAATAATAAAATGCTTTAAACTTCTCTGTAGTCTTTCTCTATGAACCTCAGTTTTCACAGTCTAGAGATTTCATGCAACAATACCTCTCGCTTTCTAAAATTGCATAATTCAGCAGATATTGAAAGTTAAAGGAGTTGGACACAAGGGCTCACGCCTATAATCCCAGCATTTTGGAAGGTCAAAGAGAGAGGATTGCCTGAACCCAGGGGTTCGAGACCAGTCTGGGCAACTTGGTGAGACCTTGTCTCTACAATAAATCAAAAAAACTAGCTGGGTGTGGTGGCGTGTGCCTGTGGTTCCAGCTACTTGAAAGGCTGAATCCTCTGAACACAGTAGGTCAAGGCTGTTGGAGCCATGAGTGTGCCACTGCACTCCAGCCTGGGCAAAGAGTAAGACTCTGACTCAGGAAAAAAAAAAAAAAAGAAGAAAATAAAAGGAAATGATATATATGAACATGGAAACCAGGGACCCAAACTTTTAAATCAGAAGCAATCTTGATGGTCCTACTGAATGGACTTCCCCCAGAAGGGTTAGGTGGAAATGTTTGCTGGACTGCACCTAACAGTCCACAGTTAGTTTTTTACTGACTGATTAAAAACAACCACAGACACAGAATAGTTTACCAATACCTCAGCATATTAACAACACACTTCAATTACCCAGCTTCCCTAAGGATAGGGATAATCCCTAAGGATAATCCTTTCTTTTGTTCCTTTATTCAACATATCACTACCATTTATCAAATGTCATCAGCATTACAAGGCCATTGTTAGGACAAAGACACACAGACAAGCATACAAAACTATACTACATACACAAACATTTCTATGTGATATACTATAAAAAGTGTCATCTGCAACAACAGCAGTGTAAAATGGAATAACCAGTCAGGGCCCATCTAATAGGCTACATGGAGGAACTATAATTCTTAAGAAGGGGCACAAAGAGGGTAAGAGGGTGAGGGGCATACTAGATGTAAATCTGAAAAAAAATGAAATGTTGAGAGGTGAAAACATATTTATTTGGCTAGAAGGAAAATTAAAATGTCAGGTAGCACAGGAAAATGGCAACTTCTGAATGATGCATGATTAAGTACTTAGTTATATTCTAAAAGTTGAAAACCGGGCAGGTTAACCATGACAACCAAAAGAGGCAAAAAGGAATGTAAATAACAGCTTACTAACATTCTCCAGCCCTTTATGATTTCATGAAGCACACGTGGTAATGTCTACACATGAATAATGACTAATGAGTAACTACATGTCACTATACACAAGTGTTAGATGCAGCATTTATGTATGTTATTTTAAAATATACATAGCAAGGTAGGTTTCATCATTCTGATTCTGTTTTATCATTCTGATTTATATTAGATGACTAGAGTGAACAAGAGTCAAACTTAAATACCGTCAGCAAAAGGACAGTCGCCCCAAATACAGTCTGTCCAAAACAGGACTCCTGGCTTCCAGCCCCCACTTCTGTGGGGTCTCCCTTCTCCTTGCCTCCTTCTTCTGTGCCAGTCACTCGACATTCTTTGGCGTAACAAGGTCACCCTCGCCAGAGCCTGTCCCGCTTCTCCCGTGACCGCACCCGACTCGCTTACCTGCTCCTGCCAAGGCCTTGTCTAAAATCCTCAGCGGAAAGGCCCTCCTTGAACCGACTTTCTGGCACCCTATTTCCAGCCCCTTATTCTGCCTTATTTTTCCTCACTGTGTGTCACTGCCCAACAGCACAGTGTTTACTTATTCTCTCCCCTCCACCAAAGTGGAGACTTTGTTTTGTTCACTGCAGAATCCCTGGGGCCTAGGATGGCACAGAGATCCATGAAAGGCACAGGATAAATGTTAGGGTGAGGTGAGCAGAGAGGAAGGAGGTGGACAAAAGGCCACAATGATCTCTTCCCAAGTTGCCTGCCAACGGGGTCTGTGGCCAACCAAACTCCCTGCACAGCCCATCTCCATGGCCTCTGTTGACTGTCCAAGCGCAAGCTTCGCTGGAAGAACGTGTGCTTACTCTCCTCCGCAGGTTCTGCATAGCTCTCCCCACTTCTGACCTTTCCAGGTCCCCTTCTGAACTCTCTTTCTGTGGTGAGCTCTTTGACCTCTCTGGATTTTCTTTCCTACCTTCTCAAGTCACAAGAGGGGCTGCGCCCTTTTCAACTTTCAGTATGACTCCCAAACCATTACTTCTCCAATGTCACGCACAAAATCATTACTACTCCCATCTATGTACCTGTAACTGCTCTTTTTTAATTGTAAAATCAGATGGTCCAATTTCTGACCCAAACTCTGTCTACAACCTCATACTTCATTACCCCAGTTCTTTCCCTCATGTATCACTGCAATGGAACTCACCAAAGTTACCAATAGCCTCCTGGCTACTAGATACTGTGAACTAAGCCTTGTCTTCCTGGGCCATTTCAGAGCTCTGGACTCTGTTGGCCTTTATCTCCTTGAAGAGGTCTCTTCCTGTGAACCTGAGCACACATTCCTGTAGCTGTCCTAGCCCTGGGCTATTCCTCCTCAGTCTCTGCTGGTGTTCCTAAAGGCTCTGTCCTTAGCTTCCTTATTTTCTTATTTTATTTTATTTTTTTTTGAGTTGGAGTCTTACTCTGCCGCCCAGACTGGAGTGCAGTGGCCGCTCCCGGCCACCGCAGCCTTGACCTGCTGGGCTCCGGCAATGCTTCCACCTAAGCCTTCCAAGTAGCTAGAACTACAGGCATGCGCTACCATGCCTGGCTAATTTTTGATTTAATGTAGAGATGAGGTCTCGCCAAGTTGCCCAGGCGGGTCTCGAACCTGCAGGCTCAGGCAATCCACTCACCTCAGCCTCCCAAAGGCGTGGGATTACAGGCTGAGCCACAGAGCCCAGCTGGCTTTCTTATTTTCTTAGGCCACTCATTCATTCCCATGACTCCAATTACTGTCAATTCAGTCTTCCCAAACTTGTGGGCTTGGGGATATTTATTTACTTATTTATTGAGTTGGGGTCTCACTCTGTCACCCAGGCTGGAGTGCAGTGGCATAATCATAGCTTACCACAGCCTAGAACTCCTGGGTTCAGGTGATCCTCACACCTCAGCCTCCTGCGTAGCTGAGACTAAAGAAAGTACCACCACACTGGTTAATTTATTTTTGTTTTGTAGAGATGAGGTCTCACTATGTTGTCTATGCTGATTTCAAACCCCTGGGCTCAAGCAACCCTCCTGCCTTGGCCTCACAAAGTGTTGGAATCATAGGTATAAGCCACCAGGCCTGGCTATTTATTAGTTTACTCTTCTAGTTGTAAACCATACTACTTTATTTTGTTACTCAAACTGTTTCAGCTTAGCCACTGGAAGCCCCTTCAGTTGGCTTTATGTCCCTCTGCACACCAATCTACATCAGTGTGTGTGCATATATAAAGCCTTTCCTTACATTTTGATACTACAAGATGCTCTAGGCTCATCTTGTATATTTTCTACTCCAGTTCTAGAATTAGCTATTTTTCCAAGGACCTCTACAGTTCCTTTTAATTGAGAATGTTGTTAGAACCCAAAATCTGAGAGCTAGGTATACGTTACTTGTAAATGAAAAAAAAAAATCCACTATAAATCTCAATAGGGAATACAGTCCTCCTATGGAGCTTACACTAAAAAATGTTGGTATTGCAAGTGATCGCTTGGCTGAGGTTTTTAGAACTAAAATGATGCTTTCACTGACATCAGTATAAAACGTTCTGCTCTTGAATTCTCATGTACTGCTCATTATATCTACTAATAAGGGCAAGCTGACAGGACAATACACAACAATTAGCATAATTAAGAAAGATGTTTTCTTTTAACTTCTATAGTACACTTAGTGTTCTAATCTCTGTTCCATTTGACAATAGTTTTGAATCTCTGACTACTAAGCATAGATCCCAAATACAGGTTAAGTAACAAAGATGGAAGAAAACAGAAAGTCTTAACTGAGTATTTCCAAACAATCTTTAAAAAACCCCCACAATTATCTGTGTAACAATGGACTTTATAAATTGGAAATGGAGAGAATGACAAAGTAATCTAGTTTGACATGTCAATTTTTTTCTTTTTCCTTTTGAAGATGTGGGGTACAATTCAGGGTTAAGTACATTAAGTGGTCATCGTACAGATAAAGTTTGGTATTCTTTTTTTTGTTTTTGTTTTTTTGGGGGGGTGAGGGGGTAGAGTCTCACTCTGTTGCCCAGGATGGAGTGCAGTGGCATGCTGGCATGCTCACAGTCACCCAAGCGTCAACCTGCTAGGCTCTTCCTTCCGCCTCAGCCTTCCAAGTAGCCAGAACTACAGGTGTATGCTACCATGCTCAGTTAATTTTTTTTTTTTTTACTTATTATAGAGACAAGGTCTCACCAAGTTGCCTGGGCTGGTCTCAAACCTGCGGGCTCAGGCAATTCACTCACCTCTGCCTCCCAAAGTCCTGGGATTACAGGCTTAGCCACTGAGCCCGGCAAGCTTGGTATTCCTATTGATGCTACGTGAATGTCAATTTCTTAGCTATATCAATTTAGATTTTTTCATAAGATGTTGAAATTGAAATTCTTCCATTCCACTAATCAGCAAGATGGCAACGGAACAGGTCGGACTGTGAAAGTCTCCGCAAGAGCGAGTGTCCATAAAGACTCTCTGTATGAACGGGTGTGTGCTGGTGGGTGAGTGAAAGTCCATCTGAGGGGAGACTCAGGTTCATGCACTCGGGGCTCTCCTCTGGAGGTGGCTGCAACCCCCACCGCCCTGAGATTGGAGTCACTGGTGTGCAGGACCATCTACTGTTCTTGGGCTCTCCTGAGGCAGCGGAAAGCAGCCAATCTTCATCATCTGGCATCCAGCCCACACCATCACTTGTGTCAGCAGAGCACTATGAGCCTGGGATCAGTGGAGAGGGAAGACTGGGGAGAGTGGGAGAGGAGCCCCACCACTGGTGAGGAAACACCAACTGGAGCCATTTTCTCTGTTCCCGGAGCAGGCAGAGACCCACATTGTCCCGCCCAGGTCCACCCAACTTGGACCAAGAGGTAATCTCATCAAACTCAGAAGACAGACACCCCTCCCACATGCTGGATCAGACACAGACATGGCAGATCTGAGTGTTGGGCTTGACAGGCAGCAAGCGGTTGGCTTTCCCTCTTCTCTCTCTCCACTTTCCTCTCATCCCCCTCCATCCTTTTTCCAACTTCATTTGCTTTCAGGGGGCAAATCCATACTCACACTGCATGGACAGATTGTAAGGCAGTGGGAAGTGGGTTCCACGGGGCCCACGCACTAGTCACAGATACAGGGGTCTGCAGATAATTTCTTAATCACAGCTTCCCCCTCAATTAAATCTCAAAACTGCAAAACGTACAGCCCCCTACCCACAGTCCAGCTCCAGAACCAAACAAAGCCAGAGGAACCACATAAGGAAGAATAGGAGATTGAGCAAACAGAAGTAAAAGCTACCCCACCATCCCTGAACAATAGAATTAAAGAAGAGACTTAAAAAGGAGGTGGAAACCTACACAAATGAAGAAAAACCAAAGGAAGAATATGGGACTCACACAGACCCCTGGGAGGTCAGTCACTGAAAATACATACTTTGGAATGCAAACAATGAAGAGCCCCCAGAATGACTGGTCTCAAATCACAAACCGAGATATCAAGACATTAATAGAGAGACTAAATAGAACCGAGAGACAAAAGGAAAGAATGAAGGTATTGAAAAGTTAGATAACAGCAGTAAAGAGCACAGTGAATAAAATAAATAACAAACTGATAAGCATGTAAAGCAGAATTAAACAATCAGAAGGAAGAATCTCAGAGCTCGAGGACCAAAACATGGAACTAACCCAACATGTTAAAAACAGAGAAAAGAAGCTTAAAAAGACAGAACAAAAACTCCAAGAGATGAGCAATTATTTCAGGAAGCCAAACCTAAGATTAATTGGCATTCCTGAGGCAGATAGAGAGAATGAGACTACCCTGGAACAAACATTCCATGAAAACTTCCCACATCTCATCAGTGATACAACCATTCAAGCACAAGTGATTCAGAGAACCACTGCAAGACAACAAATGAGAAGACCGACTCCTAGCCACATAGTAATTCACCTACAAAAAGTACATATAAAAGAAAACATCCTAAAGGCAGCAAGAGAAAAAGGCCAGACTACCTATGGAGGAAGACCAATTAGAATAGCAGCAGACTTATCTACAGAAACACTTCGGCCTAGGAGAGCTTGAAGCCCAATCTTCAAAGTTCTCAAAGATAAACAATTTCAAGCAAGAATTATCTACCTAGCCAAGTTAAGCTTCATCAGTGATGGAGAATTAAAATCCTTCACAGACATTCAAACCCTAAGAGCTTATGCTGCCTCCAGAGCGGCTCTACAAGAAACACTTAAGAAAGTATTAAACACAGAAGTAAGGAAAAAAAAAGAACGACAATGCCCTTCCCAAGAATGGAAAGATATTTAAAACACAAATGAATCAACCCAAATATCAAAAGAGAGACAACAAACAAACTCTATAACAAACTCTGTAACAACAACAAATTCTATAAGAACCTCATGACAGGGATAAACTCAATAATTAGCCTGAATATGAATGGACTAAATGCACCACTGAAAAGATTTAGAATGGTAAAATGGATAAAATGTCATCAGGCAACAATATATTGTCTCCAAGAGACTCTTCTCACCAGAAAGGACACTAACAGACTCAAAGTCAGACGATGAGAAACAAACTTTCAGGCAAATGGAACACAAAAGAAAGCAGGAGTCACGATCTTAGTATCAGACGAAATACCCTTTAAGCTATCAAAAACTTAAAAAGATACAGAAGGTCGTTATATAATGAAAAAAGTTTCCATCCATCAACAAGAAATATTCATCTTAAACATACATGCACCTAACATAGGAGCACCAACTTTCATAAAGCAGCTTCTAGGTAAACTTAAGAAAGATACTGACTCTAACACTATCATAGTTGGGGACTTAAATACCCTACTCACAACTGCATACAGAACACCAAGACAAAAAGTCAATAAAGAGAACCAGAACCTCAACGTGATGCTTGACCAAATGGACTTAACTGATTATCTACAGAACACACCAACCTTCGAGACCCACCTGGGCAACTTGGTGAGACCTCATCTCTACAATCAATAAAATTAGCCAGGTGTGGTAGCACGTGCCTGTAATTCCAGCTACTTGGAAGGCTAAGGCGGAAGGATCACTAGAGCCCAGCAGGTTGAGGCTGCGGTGGCTGGGAGTGGCCACTGCACTCCAGTCTGGGTGACAGAGTGAGACTCCAACTCAAAAAAAAAAAAAAAAAAGAACACTCCAACTAGCATCATGGAATAAACAGTTCTACTCATCATCACAAGCAACATGCTCTAAGATCAACCACATCCCTGGCCATAAATCAAGCACAAACAAATTCCATAAGATTGAAATACTGCCATGAACCTTTGTAGACTGTGGTGAAATAAAAATAAATATCAACACCAACAAAGTTCCCCCAGAACCCACAAAGAGATGGACACTAAACAGTATGATGCTAAACAACTCCTGGGTCAACATGGAAATCAAAATAGAGATTAAAAGAAATCTGGAAACAAATAAAAACAGAGAAACAGCTTACCAAACCCTCTAGGATGCCATGAAAGCAATACTAAGAGGAGAATACATATCTCTATAAACATACATGAAGTAAACAGAAAGATCACAAGTTAACAGCTTAACAAGTCACCTAAGGGAGCTGGAAAAGCAAGACCACCAAAACCCTAACTTCAGCAGAAGAATCCAGATCACCAAAATAAAATTCCAAATTCAGGACACAGAAGACAAAAATACAAAAAAATCAACAAAATAAAAAACTAGTTCTTTGAAAGGATAAATAAGCTTGATGGACCCTTAACTAGACTGACCAAGAAAAAGAAAGAAAAAGTCCAAATAAACACAATCAGAAATGCAAAAGATCAAGTCTCAACTGACCCCGAAGAAATTCAACAGATTATCAGAGACTACTATGTACTCTTGTATGGAACCAAACTCAAAAAACTAAAGGAAATGGAGGACTTTCTGACATCATACAACCTCCCCAGGTTGAAACAAGAAGAAATCAAGACCCTAAATAGACCAGTAACAATCCAGGAAACTGACTGTCATAAGAAAACTACCTACAAAAAAAGCCCCAGACCAGATGGCTTTCCAGCAGAATTCTACAAAACATACAAAGAGGAACTGATACCAATCCTATTGAAAGTATTCCAGACGATTGAGAAAGATGGAACTCTCCCCAAATCACTTTATGAAGCTAACATCACATTGATACCCAAACCAGGTAAAGATGCAACAAAGAAAGAGAACTACAGACCAATATCCTTGATGAACATAGATGCTACAATTCTCAACAAAATCCTAGCAAACTAGATCTAACAACACATCTCAAAAATCATCCACCATGATCAAGTAAGCTTCATCCCAAGGGATGCAGGGCTGGTTTAACATTCGCAAGACCATAAATGTAATTCAATACACCAACAGATGTAAAAACAAAATCCACATGATTATATCATTAGACTCAGAAAAAGCTTTTGATAAAATTCAGCACCCCTTCTTTTCAACACAGTTTTGGAAGTCCTAGCTATAGTAGTCAGACAAGAGAAAAGAGATCATGGGTATTCAAATAGGAAAAGAGGAAGTCAAGTTGTTCTGTGAAACCACTGAAGGTGTTTGTGTTTAGAATTAAACAAAGGGAAAACTGTATGGTGTAATGTTTGTAAGTACAAACTTTGGCTTACACACGAAAGTTTACTGATTATTAAATATATTTGATATCAAAATGCATCATTTTGTTATTTTATTATGCTCATCACTAATTGTCTTAAAACTAAAGAAGAAATAAAAATAAAACAACATCAGAGATATAATTTAGCAGACTTGGTTTGGGTCATGAATTTTTAGATAAGGTTAATCAGACACAAAAAGATTTGCAAACAGCTAGATTCAGACTTAAACACTATACAAGAAAACACCAAACTGTAAAATTGCTCCTTGGCTATCTATGCACAAAATTTGCAGAGAAAATCAGCAATTACACAATAATATAATGTGAGAAAATTGACATGTACATAGAAAAATGAATCACATCTCCAAGAAGAATGCCAAGAGAAATTACAAAAGCCACTGGTCACACACTGCCAGAAGGAATGACAAGGGCAATGTCTGAACACCTTGAGTGTTTTTATCAAGAACTGGACATCATTCTACAACAATAAATTAAACACTGGCAATGTTCACCATGAATCAGTGGTGTCCCCTTATTTTTGCACCAAGCCTGCAAGGAAATCTGTAGCTGATACCCTATCTTCTTAAGAATTAGCTCTAATCATCTACCATGACCAAGTACGCTTTATCCCTGGGATGCAAGGCTGGTTCAACATCCACAAGCCCCAAAACACAATTAAATACATCAACAGATATAAAGACAAAACCCACATGATTATATCATTAGACGCAGAAAAAGCTTTTGATAAAATCCAGCACCCCTTCTTGATAAAAACCCTTGGACATCTAGGCATAGATGGAACATACCACAAAATAGTAAGAGCCATCTACAAGAAACCCACAGCCAACATACTGCTAAACAGACAGAAATCGGAAACATTTCCCTGAAACAGAACAAGACAAGGAGGCCCACTCTCACTCCTCCTTTTCAACATAGTATTTAAAGTCCTAGCTAGAGCAATCAGACAAGAGAAGGAGATTAGTGGTATCCAAATAGGAAAAGAGAAATTCAAGTTATCCCTCTTTGCAGATGACATGATTCTATACCTTGAAAACCCAAGAGAATCTGTCAAAAATCTCCTTATACTGAAAAAGGATTTTGGCAAAGTTTCAAGGTATAAAATAAATGTGCAAAAGACAGTCACATTTCTATACACCAATAATAAACAGAAATCCAAATAAAAAGCATAATCCCATTCACAATAGCCACACACACACAAAAATGAAATACCTTGGCATTTTCCTAATCAGAGATATGAAAGACATTTACAACAAAAACTACAAAACACTGCTCAAAGAAATCAAAGATGACACAAACAAATGGAAAAATAATCCATGCCCATGGATGGAAGAATCAACATTGTTAAGATGTCCATTCTATCCAAGGCAATCTACAGATTTAATGCAATATCTATTAAATTAACAGCAGCATTATTCTAAGACCTGGAAATGACAATACCGGAATTCATATGGAAACATCAACAACCATGAATAGCCAAAACAATCCTCAGCAAAAAAAAAAAAAACAAAGTGGGAAGTATCACACTACCAGACTTTAAACTTTATTATAAAGCTACAATATTCAAAACAGCCTGGCAGAACAGGATAGAGATTCCAGAATGGAACAGGACAGAGATTCCAGAAGCAAAACCTCAATTTTTCAACCAACTCATCTTCAACAAAGCCTCCATCACCAATCACTGGGGAGAGGAGAACCTATTCAGTAGATGGTGTTGGGAAAACTGGCTGACCACATGCAAAAGATTAAAACAAAACCTATCACCATACACAAAAATCAACTCTAAATGGATCAAAGACCTAAATGTAAAACCTCAAACTACAAGAAGTTTAGAAAATTCAGGAGACATCCTTATGGACATTGGAACTGGCAAGCAATTCCTGATCAAAACCCCAAAGTGCCCATGCCATAAGAGAAGATAGACAAGTGGGACCTTGTCAAGCTTCTGCAAAGTCAAAGAAACCATCAAGAGAGCAAGGAGACAGCCCACAGACTGGGAAAAAATATTTGCCAACTGTATGTCTGACAAAGGCCTAACATCTAGGATACATAAGGAAATCAAACGTGCTGAAAAGAAAAACACAAAAAAAATCCCATTACAAAGTGAGCAAAAGATATAAATAAACACTTCTCAAAAGAAGATGTAAGAGCAGCCAATAGATACAGGAAAAAATGTTTAGTCTTACAAGTCATCAAAGAAATGCAAATTAAAACCACACTGAGATACCACCTAACTCCAGTCAGGATGGCTATCATCAATGACTTAAAAAAACAACAGATGCTAGTGAGGGTGCGGCAAAAAGGGAACACTTCTACACTGTTGGTGGGAGTGTAAACTAAAACAACCTCTATGGAAAACAGTTTGGCGACTCCTAAAAAATCTAAAAATCAACATTCCCTTCGACCCCACAATCCCCCTACTGGGAATATACCCGGAAGAGCTCAAATCATTCTATGAAAAAGATACCTGCACACATATATTTATTGCAGCACTGTTCACAATAGCAAAAACATGGAACCAACCGTGCTGCCCATAGAAAGAGGACCAGATTAAAGAAAAATATGGTACATGGCAGAATATTATGCAGCCATAAAGACAGACAGAATTATGAACTTTACAGCAACCTGGATGGACTTAGAATCTATAATGCTGAATGACCTATCACAGAAACAAAGAACTGAGTATCACATGTTCTCACTTATAAGCAGACCTTGAACAATTATCGTAATACCATAAGAAAAGGAGTGGCAGTAGTGGGAATCTGCCCAGGGTTGGGATGGGGGTGGGGGAACACACCTCATCAACAAGGATACATGCATAATGATTATTTGTATACTTAACCCTGAATTGTACCCCACATCTTTAAAATAAAATAAAATAAAAAGCTAAAAATAGCCAGGCTCGGTGGCTCAGCCTGTAATCCCCCGCCTTTGGGAGGCTGAGATGAGTGGATTGCCT
>NW_007239079.1:248546-257692 GCF_000164805.1 Carlito syrichta
GAGACCACATCTCTACAATAAATCAAAAAATCAGTTGGGCGTGATAGCACATGCCTGTAATTCCGGCTACTCAGAAGACTGAGGCGGAAAGGATCGCCGGAGCCCAGCGGGTCGAGGCTGAAGGATCGCCGGACCAGCCACTGCACTCCAGTCTGGGTGACAGAGTGAGACTCCAACTCAAAAAAAAAGCTAAAAATAAACAAACAAACACACACCTAAAATGTACAATATACATCAAGTAAAAAAAGGGCTTGATGGAAAAATAATATATTATTTATACCAGAACTAACACAAACATCTTCCAAGACAAATTCATTTTCAGAACTTGTCTAAACGATTCTTAGGCTATTCATCTTACCTTCCAATAGGACTTGTCTGGTCTGTTTTACCTTTCTCAATAGAATGCAAGCACAACTCTGACACATATTTAAAACAGAATGATAACATTTGATACTATCTGATGCTAGAGCTTTCCTGGTCTTACCAGAAGGTGTGAACACAAGTTTTCCCATAACTGTAACACACTGCCATCTGGCTGACACACACTGTAAGACACCATCAATTTAAGATGTCATCATAATTTTAATAGTTAAAATGTTAGAGGGAGAAAGGTCTATCTTAGAATTGATGAAATAGGTTAATACAAAATATGCAACTGTTTAAAAACTACAGTACTTTGAAAAATTCGAAGAAACCCACATTTTTATGTCACTTTCAACACCTAACCATACTTTTTGTTTCATACATTAAATTTTCTCCTAGAGCTTAGAATACATCAGCGCATTCTTCTCTGCAGGTTGAATGATATAGAATCTTCCTCTAAAACTTACTGGCACATTCTCCTAAATTCTTCATGGTTGCCATGGAGATTAACCGAAATTAGCTAAGATTTCTGCTTATCTGTTTGATAACCCGCTAGGGAAATTGCTGTAAATCTGAGAAAAGTGAAATACTGTACATATACCCAAAAAGATGACAATCAATTCACATCACCTTCAATTACCCAACAGCAATTAATACTCTGACCATAAGTTTCTTTGCATGAACATTTGTTAAATAACTACCCTTCAAAGAATGCGGTAAGGAAAATCCTATTTAAGGAATCCTAAGTAAATACTTGTTTAAAATCAAGAATTATTTGCATCAACAAAAATTTCCCCACTAATTTGTCCGTAAATTTAGTATGTTCCCAAGCATACCTCAGTATGTATGCCTGTAAGTGGGAAATACCTTACTGGGTTTTTGTGTCTAGTATGTGTTCACATTATGGGGGCAGTAGAAGGGAAGGCGAGAAACTGCAAAAAACAGGAATGCTCTACATCCAAAAAACATACTGGCACAAATACATAAAATTCATTATTTTTTTTGATAGTCAAATTTAAATTCTTCTTATAAACAATTTAAACTCACCTTTTCTGGCGTGTTTTGAGTAATGACATCCAAATGTGATAAAACTGCTAAAAATGTACAAATGCTTGTTTTAAGATTTTCTTCACCCTGAATAAAGAATCAGATAAACAAACACTCATTCAAAGATTACTGTGAGCCGTACATGGTAAGGACTGTGCTGGACTCGGCGGTCCATGATGGGAGGCAGCCATGAAAGCAAAGGAGTTTGAAACTAACTTCCTAGAGCCAAACACCAATGCATAGAACAATCAGCAGGTAATATAAATTACTAAATAGCTATATAAAAAATACAGTTAGCCCACCATATCCATAGGTTCCACATCTGCAAACTGAACCAACCATCAATTGAAAAGTAAATAACAAATAACATTGCCTGGTTCAGTGACACACCTGTAATCCCAGCACTTTGGGAGGCTGAGGCAGGAGGATCACTTGAGACCAGGAGTTCAAGACCAGCCTGGGCAACAAAGTGACACCTTGTGTCTACAAAAAAATAGAAAAATTAGCCAGCCATGATAGTGCACCCTGGTCTTAGCTACTAGGGAGGCTGAGGTGGGAAGATTGCTTGAGTCCAGTTCAAGGTTGCAGTGAGCTATGATCATGACACTGTACAGTCTGGGTGACAGAATGAAACGCTGTCTCAAAAAAAATTTTTTTTAAATGACAACAGAAATTAATACAAATGAAAAGTAATATAGTATAATAACTATTTACTTAATATAGTATAATAACTATTTACTTAATATTTATATTATGTATTATAAGTAATCTAGAGATGATTTAAAGTATGTGGGCAGATGTACATTAGAAGCAAATATTTCGCTGTTCTCTATAAAGAACTTGAGCAGCTGCAGGTTTTGGGATCCACAGGGGGCCTGGATCCACAGGGGGATGCAGCCCAGTCCAAGGTACGCGCTGGGCCCTCAGGGATGTGGCCTATATGAACCGAGATCTGAAGGGAAGAAAGAGTTATCTAGACAAAGAAGAGAAGAAGACAACTTCAGATGGAGGGCACAGCATGTGCAATGGCCTGAGATTAAAAAAAAACCAAAACCAAAACAAAACAAAACAAGTTAGTGATAAGCAAGAAAGATTAAAAGGTCAGTGTGATACTCAGTCACAATGGGCGTCTCTTCCACTTCCTGTGAACCAAGCCTCTGCACCCATGGCCAATGCAGGCACCTCCTACCTTTGGGGGGCTGGTCATGTGATCTGCATTGGCCAACGAGACATTCAGCAAGCATGATGCCCCCAAGGCTGAATGGGCACTTGCACAACAGGACATGGCCCCCTGGAATGCTCATTCTTGGAGTTCTGAGCCACCATATCAAGAGGGCCAATCCCCTACTGGAGACATGGAGTAAGAGCAACACCTGGCCACCAGAGCTGCTTCTGTCATTACAGATGAGGTGACAAACGTGAATGAAGAAGCCATCTGGAAGTCCCAGCCCCAGCAGACACCGCATGGAGCAGAACCACCCAGAATTAAACACAGAGAATCATGAACAACAATAAAACAATGTTTACATCACGAGGTTTTGGACAGTTCTAGCAACAAAAAACTGAGACAACCAGTATGACTAAAGTATAGAAGTGGGAATGGAGCACACAAAGGGAATGAGAAAGGAGGTCTAAGATCGCACCAGACTTACAGGTCATTCTCAAGAGTCTGGTCTTCATCCTGAGAAGAGTGTTTTAAGCAACTGGGATAGCCTGTTCAATTTTTAATTGTGGAAATCCCCCTCCAGATTCAGTGTGGAGAAAAGACTGAAACAGAGACAAGAGTCGATGTAGACAGCCCAGCGAGTGTACCACTGCAACGGACAACAGCAACTTAGACCAAGATACTATGGCAGAGACAGACGAGAGATAACTAAGAAATATTCAGGTGGTAAAATCAACAGGGCCTGGTCATGAATCATGTAAAGACATGAAGCATACAAAGTGTCAAGGTTTTTGGTTCAAGCAACCGTACAGATTGTGGTGCTGCTCCCTACAGTAAAAAGGAGATCAAGTTGTTGGGGGGGAAAAATAAAGCACTTGGTGTTAGATGCTTTTAAACATGCAAGGAAAAGGCCTACAGCAAGGATCTGCAAACTTGTCCTTAAATGGCCAAACAGTAAATGAAAATAAGGCTTTGCTGATTACACAATCTGTTACAACTGTTCAACTCCATCAATTTGGTGCAAACACAGTCACAGACAATATGGAAACGAATGGGCACAGTTGTGTTCCTATAAAACTATGCTGGACTAAATTTTACTATAGTTTGCCAACCCCTGACCTAGAGCTTAGGGAAAGATGTGTGGAAAAGAAATATAAATCGGTGAGTCATTCACATCAGGTAGTAAGTGAATCCATGACACAGATGAGACTGACTATAAAAAGAGGAGAAAATAAGGAAAGAAGAAGGCCTAGCCCTTGAGAAGCACTAACACTTAACAGGTGGGCAGGACAAGAAAAGCTGGGAAAGGATAGAAAAGAGAGAACAGAGGGGCAGGAGGAACCAGGAAAGGGTGCATCATTAGAATCAAGAACAAGGAAATGGTCAACAGTGCAAATGTGCCTAAGGGAAGAAGGTCAAAGCTGACAACTGACCCATGGAGACCACTGCTGACCCCAGCAACAGTGTCTCCTGATAAATGACGAAACTAGAAGCTGAAAAGTGGTTTGGGAAGGACGTGAGAAAATGGGAGTTATGGCACACAGACACTTCTTTCAGGAAGCCTAGCTGTGAAAGAGTAGAGAGGCAGGGTGATTACAGAAGAGGGATGAGAAAATCTTCAGTGTAAATAGCCTCAAAAAATGGATGAGATTCAAACATGTTTGAAAATCACTTGGTCAAAAAGGAGAGACTGAGGGTAGAAGAAAGACTGATAGCAAAAAGTTTCTAAGAAGGCAGAAAGGAAGAGGAGCATCAGAGAACAAGCAGAGTTACTATCGAACAGAAGATTTAGGTTCTATATGGTCAAAGGAGGGGAGATGTCTCAGATGGAAACTGATTTAGGTAGATTTGGATGACTGCTCCTAAGAAGATACCAGATATTCCTATGTGCTGACTTTCATTTTTTTTCCTAAGAAAAACAAACGGTAAAGTCATTTACTCCGAATAAAGGAGGAAAAGGGTATCATGGACAACTGACACTTTCTCTGACATCCGTCATGAATCCCCTTCCAAGTTAAGGGAATTCTCCTACCTTATGAGTCTTGGGGGAAGTTAAAAAACACCAGATATTCACTTTTCCAGCCTCCTTGCCACTAACAAGAAGGCACCGACCTGGTTCCAGGGACACGTATCCCAAACTCTGAATCAAGAACTCATAGCCTTGAGAAGTACAACCCACGGAAAACCACCTCCACCACAGGCAACAGGAATACAGTTTGCTATGGCTACAGCCTTGCTGTGAAGGCACCGTGCGTCCAGTGAGATAAAGTAACGTCCCCAATGGACCAGCCCTCTGGCCTGCACATGGCTGCAATTCTGGAAGCTGTTGAGTCTCCCCTGTTCCTGACAATTTTCCAAGCCTGATACTGTAGCATTCCTGGCATCCTGTAAGCTACCTACTCCCTCCTTCCCCACTACTTTTTTGTGTCCTTTTTTAAATTACATCAGCAAGACCCGCCTGGGCAGGTGAGACCTCATCTCTACAATAAATCAAAAAATTAGCCGGGCGTGGAAGCGTGCACCTGTAATTCCGGCTACTCAGAAGGCTGAGGCGGAAGATTCGCCGGAGCCCAGCAGGTCGAGGCTGCGGTGGCTGGGAGCAGCCACTGCACTCCAGTCTGGGTGACAGAGTGAGACTCCAACTCAAAAAAAAAAAAAAAAACAATTACATTAGCAAAAGTTTCTTCTGCCTACAACTTAAAGTTCTGATTGATGCCCACAGGTAAAATCGAAGATTTGAAGAAAATAGACAGGGTCCAATACCAAGTGAGAGGCTGAGCTAAGTGGAATTGAAAGGAACGGCTACCACTGCTGTGCACACAGGAGCATCAGGAAGTCTCAGTAGCACACCACAACCTATCTGCCCTTTATGAGCATTTCTGAGGCAGCACTTACCCAGCTGAGAGCAGGCACAAACAAATTAGACTAATAAAGCCATGGCTCTGAAAGGCAGTTCAAGGAAAAAGGTCAAAATCGGTTTCTCCATTGCAGAGCCATGAGGGAGAGAAGGAAAAACCAGAAGAGGCTTGAAACAGGTGAAAAGAAATGCAGGTTTTGAAATTAAACAGGCATTTGAATTAAAGCTTTATTAGAGCTTCAATTAGAGGTGTGACAAATGACTGTATTCTGAGAAAAATAAAGTTCACTTAATCTTCAGTTTCTTTGTAAGTAAAATGTAAAAACACCAACTTATCTTTCAGGATTACTGTGAGGATGTTGCTGCAGCTGCTTACTGTGAGGTGTGGGTTTCAACCCAGGAGGCTGGGAGAATGAAGTACACCTGAAAGGGGAGCCAGTTTTAGGGAAAGATGTCATTATCTGTTTAGTTTTAACACAGGATAGAGTTTGGAGTGATTGTGGAAAAGGCTTCACAGGTGGCTGAGGAAGCAGAGACCAGCACAGATGGGATTCATAACGCTAAGGGATGGAGAAAAAGAGTAAAGGGCTAAAAGATAAAACCAAGCCTAAGGGTTGGGAGAAAGAAAGAAAGCAAATGAAGGAAACAGAGAAGTCATCAGCATAACAGAAGGCAATTATGAAGTAAACTGGAGTGTGACAGTTAGCTACAGAGAAGCCCAACTTGAAGGAATGGAAGGACAGAGAAGAGAGGAAAAAAGGCTGTCTGCAGCTGCCCGAAGAGCTCAGTGTGTCACTGTAAAAATGGAGCGGACTGCAGTGGTTGGAGGAAAGCAAAGATCACTCATTCCTGAAGTTGAACAGTAAAGAGAAGATGACATTGGATAATAACTGGATGGAGGAAAAATCAACAGAACAAGAGTGACGAATTCAGAGAACAGAGTCCCAAAGGAGATACAAATAAGGTCACAAGAATAGATGTAAAAAAAAGAATGAAGATTTCTGCCCCTGAAACACAAAGGAAGAAACAGAAAAAGAGAGATATTTTGAGAAAGGCACCTCTATTTTCAAACAAAGTAAAACAAGATTGTCTATTAAGAAAGAGAAGGGTGAATTTGGGAATTAAAGGAAAACATTCAAGGCAAGTATTTAGAACTGCTGTTTAGAAACAATTAGTTATTTGTCAGGAAGACTGCAATTATAAAGCCTATTTGTCAGGAAGACTGCAATTATAAAGTCTATCACCAATCTTAGTATTGATTCCTTAAAAATGATTTTTAAGATATAAGAAAAGTTGATAAGGGGTGAGTGTGAGAGTAAGTGAGGTATAGATGAAACAGAAATGTATCTGAATCAATATTTGTTTGTAGGTGGGTGATGAGGGCCCTTCTAGTCTTCCTATTTTGGTCATGTTTGGAATTTCCCAACAAAAAGTTTTTTGTTTTTTAATATGAGGAAGGCACTTAATCCCTCATCATTTATATTTCTAAGATCAAACAAAGACACTGCTTGGTAAATAAGGTAACAGAGTAAAAGACAACTATTAAAATGAAACAAATCTCCCATTGTCAAAATCAACTTCTCATTTTAAAAAATATGAAAAATGTCCTTTACTTACATAAGAAAAACAATCCCAAAACTTTGGAAGAAATTGAGGGAATTTATGAAGAATCAATATAATAATCCATTCTATAAAATATTTTATGGATGCTTGATTGTTGACAAATCCAGCCTGGAAAATTCTGTCAATAATTCCATTCAAGAAATTCTGAGAAACATAAAGTTCACAAATTAAGTTGTTATGCTATGGTTATTCACTTTAATTAAAAACAAAACAAAAAACAGTCCCCATTTAAAAAACCAGCTTAAAGTTTTTATCATAAGCAATTTATTGAGTCTACAACTCTCCAAGAAAAGACCCTAAAAACTGCTGATTGAAATATAACAAAGTACTTTTAATGAGTACTTTACAATTTACCTTAACAACAATTCTATAATGAATGTTACCATCATCTGTATTTTTACAGGGAAAGAAAAAGACTCAGAAGAGTTAAATAACTTTCCCAAAGTCACATACCTAGTAAGCGGCAGAATTTAGATGCAAGTCAAGATCTGCCAAGACGCCAGGGCTTAAAACTTGGAACATGGCAAGTCAAAGGCATGAAATAGAATCACAGCGGGGCACGTTTTGGGCCACCATGTCCTCTCTCCAGTTTACTTGTCCTCCCAGTCTCACAGTCTGTCCAGCCCCACAACCACCGCTGTTGTTCTCTGGCTAAGACCTTGAACTCCAAAATCATCCCTTCCCTCTGCTGCCATCTTTCTCCTCAAAATTGTACTTCTATCTGGGGGACTGAGCATATCTATGTAGCAGGCAAAAAATAACATATTTATATAAGCATATAAAAATATTTATTACACATATTTCTTTTTTTAAAAGCAGTAAAATTTCTAACCTAAGAGAATTTCTGCTTGGTAGACATAGAGCAGAAGAGCTCATCTTAAGCCCCAAGACAGTGCTATCAGGTGGGGCATGGTCTTCGCAATCAGACTTGATCTTAAATTCTGGCTCTACCATTCCCTAGCTGTGTTCCCTTACAGCAGATCTCTTCACCTCACTGGCCTGCAGTGCCCTTACATGAAAAACAGGAATGCTTATGGCCTGTTTTGAAGGATTATAAATAACCGAAACTATAAGACATAAGAATTTAAAGCTCTTAGCAGTGGCTGCTCCATAACAGACATTCTCTTCCGTACAGGCCCACCTGCTCTGACATATCCCCACCCCTCCAGCATTATCCTTCTTTCCAGGGGCTACTCCATTCCAAGAAAAAATTATGCTCTCAAGTAACCTACTAAAGCTTTTCTAAATTGTTTCTTTTGTAAATGCATTTTAATGTTCCATGATATATTATATGGTATTCTTTAAAATCAAAGTAGTAAAAGACCTATGATGAAAATAGCAGTCCTTACCACACATCAATCAATACAACTTTTTTAGCTATTTCATCTTAGAGTATTCCAAATAATTTATTTGGATATACTTATATAGTTATACCATTGCTGAAATGTTTTTCTCTCACAGATATAAGGTTTCATAAAATTGTAAGGCTGAATTTTTTGTTTAATTCTCTCAAACATTTAAGAGAATGGGAGAGGACAGTAGGAAACTTTCAAGTCTGAGATAATTTTTTTGCATTGAAAATTGTTCTTAAAAATTGCACGAGTCATATACTATCACATTCTCATAATATGATCTAGTTTCTTAACAGGAATATTAAGCAAAGATGGTTAGAGAAATCAGATAGTCCATTCAACTGTTCCTTGCTTCCTCAAGGAAGACAGGTAACTTTGGACAAAGAGATTCTGTTGGAAGAAACACAGATCTTGGCCTTTGCTTTGTTGTTTTATGTGACCACATTATTCATGAAATTAAGAGCAAGAAGCTCTGCCATAGGAAATAATAATCCTGTCCCAAATGTTGCAATTCGCCTAGTTTCTACAGACAACCCAAAACAATCACACTCTAAAATAACTTGTGTGTGAAAAACTTAAAGTACTTCAATTTTCTAATCAAATGTCATATAAGATTTAAACACTTAAAATGATACATTAAAATACAAAAGGAGCCGGGCTCGGTGGCTCAGCCTGTAATCCCGTGCCTTTGGGAGGCTGAGGTGAGTGGATTGCCTGAGCCCGCGGGTTCGAGACCCGC
>NW_007239079.1:257820-274257 GCF_000164805.1 Carlito syrichta
AAAAAAAAAAAGAAAATACAAAAGGGAAAAAATATGAAATGAGGTTACGTAAACCAGCTTCCAATTTATTTCTACAGTAACTAATTACCTTGCTATTGTCTATTAATAAAATCTCCTGAATAATTTCTCTTTTCAAAAGCTGAAGTATAAATTTTTAAACATTTCATTTTTAATTTTAAAATAGCACACAGTTTCTAGTTTATTTGTATGAAATATACTTAAAAGGTACAAATATAATAAATGTTATACCTGATCAAATCTGGTGAAAAGTACAAGCAGAGTCTGCCATATTCGGTTTTTCACTCTGTGTTGTAAAGAATTCACATAGTAGCGAATTTTGGACTTAGATACCAATTCATCCTGGAGAGAAGAGGGGAAGAGATCAATACTAAATTACCTACTGAATTTGCGACTAATGAAAAAAATTAATGACAACTTCAAATAAAAAAGGCTTAAATTGGACAGAGGGGTATTCTGTCCCCGCAAAAGCAGTCAGGAAAATAAACATAAAAAATAAAAAAATAAAAAACAAGGAAGGACATTTAAAAATCTCCTTTCAAAATACTGAACTTACTTGCTTTTTGGTTTAACTTATCTGCCTTTCACATCAGAAAAGGAACCACAAAACTGGGAGATATGGGTCACAGGGTCAAGAAGAGACTGAGATAGCTGACATATACTACCATGCGCCATATAGGCATTTTCCATTTTGAGCTTCTTTACATTATTCACTTTTGGAATAACAGTATCTGCAATTATGATGCAAACACCACTGAGACAGAGCCACCCCAGTACATGAGACAGCGCAAGGCCATCTCCAGACACAAGAAAAGGGCAGCACTAAGCCTTTTCACCTTAACAGAGAGCTCACTCTGGCTGTAAATGGTCTTTGTTCCTAAATTCAGTCAACTTCCAGGTTTACTTTTGTTACCATAACTATAGTGCTTTAGCTAGGAAGCCAAGATTGCATTGAAGACTGTGGTAACATTTTCAAAAGTCTTCCAGGTGAAAAGTCATTTACCACCTCCAGAACCATTTTTACATCAGGCTTATTGTAACTTCTCCATGGTCTTTCTTCTACCATAATCTCATTCTATACACTTGACTGTGTACAAAATTTCATGATGATAGCTAAATATTTTATTTTATAAATTTTATTTTATTTTAGGGAGGTAGGGTACAAGCAAGGATCAACTCACAAGTAGGCTGCATGCAGATGAAGTCTGAGCCTCCAACTGGCCCTCACTCTCCCTAGCACAGGACAAGGTACCCTTTGTGTTGTTACATGCTCCCCTCCCTACCTCCAAATTAATACAGAGTTTAATGACTCCTGACAAGGATAAAATCTCATGATCTCCTCTATTATCATTATTTCTTTTGAAAAGTTTTCTTTTGATATAGGTATCTTAAGTTTCATGTACTGCTCAACTGCAAGGCAATTAAATGAAATCACTAGGATAGATCACTCATGCCTTCAGAAGAAGTATCTTCACATCAATAAACCTGCCATTAGGACCTCAGCAAGTCACTGTCCTCACTTGTAAGCGTTCAGATTTCCTTTTCAGCTCAAAATCTTCTGTCCTTTTATTTGTTCCACTCCATGTGCTCCTTTACTAAACAATATCTTTCTTTTCTCTACTTGTCTATTAGCCTCCTTAGTTTCATGAGCCCCTGTTCCAACTCACACCCCAACAATAAGCTCTACAGTATCTTCAACAGCATAAGCAGTTCCTTTTACTACAACCACAAAGCTATTTGCAAATTCCCTACTGCTGAACCAACTCAGCTGTCTTAAATTCTCTGATCCTTCTTTCAAGTTCCCAGACACTACTGAAGAAAAGAAAAATCTGCTGCAACTGACTTCATTAAAAATATGCATTCTGGCTGTAGCTAGGCCTGCATTACCGCTAGACCAGCAGCTCCTAAACTCTTCACTGTGAGAGATTATTAGAGCAGATTGCTGGGCTCCACCCCCAAAGCGTCTGATTCAGTAGCTGGGGGTAGGACCTAGGAATATGCAGTTCTTACAAGGTCCCCAGGAGCACTGATGCTGGTCCAGAAAACATGTTTTACAAACCACTGTGCTAGATAATCATTTTGTTTTTTCCAGTCTGTTTTCAAAAGCAGTTGCACCATTCTATATTCTTACCCAGCAACATATGAGGGTTCCAGTTTCTCTGTATCCTTACCAACACTGAATATTTCGCTTGTTTTCCTTAATAGTCGTCCCAATGGGTAAGAGTAGCTAGTAAAAGATTTTGCCTGTGTGATTACCTACTGCTGGCCTCTCCATAATTAACATTTCCCCCTCTACTGGATCATTTCCTTTAACACACAGACAAGCACTGATTATCTCCAATCTTTAAAACGTCTCTTTCGTGATCCCATGTGTCCCTCCAGGAGCCACCCCTTTACTCCCTCTTCTTCAAAGCAAACTCCCAAGTGTGCCTATACTCACTGTCTCCACTCACTGAGCTCTCATTTACTTCTCAACCTGTTCTACTTAGGTTCTCATTCCACCATTTCTCCAAATTGCTGTTTGTCCAGGTAACCAATGGCAGCCAAATCTCATGGCCAATCAGCAGCCTCCTTTTCCTCCGTGAAGTACTGTCTTTCCTCCCTTGCCTCAGGACACAGCCTCTCCTGGTGTCCTCCTGCTGTACTGTCAAGTGACCTGACCAGAGAGGGCCTCCCTCAGGTCCTATTTAAATAACTAAATATATATTATAACACGTATTTGTATTCTATCTGGTAGACTATCCAGCTCCCACCATTTTAAATTTCCACTCATCCTTAGAAACCAACAAAATACCATTTTCTCTGAGACATCTCCCCTGACTCCAACAGTGCAGGGGCGGGAATTTTTGCAATAAAAAATATTTCCGAGCTTTTATATTTAAAAAGTTGATCGGCCTCCTGCAGGAAATAAAAGTATGATGAACACTCCTATTTCAATGCAGGTGGCTTAAGTGGGTTCCAAGCATCCAAACCAAGTGAGAAAGCAGACCGAGCATTCCATTCATCTCAGCCTCAAATTCCACCCTTCAAGACTGAAAAGAGCAGAGCGTTATACTTGACTTCATCCCTTTCCATCTTCTCCCCAGACTTAATGACACCTGTTCTTCAGCTACTGCAATGTTCATTTAGAAATGATTTAGCAGGCTCAAAAAAAACCTAACTGCATTTTTTTCTGAATTAATAGGAAATTTTCATTAATCTTAGACACACACCACAAATCCAGAACTGCAAATAACAATGTATTACATTAGAAACACATCCTGAGGTAATCTTTCATGGACTCTCAAATCACAGCAATCAATTCCAAACATTATGCCACTTTCTAAATGTTTACCTTTTAACTTGTTTTCTTACATAAAACATTGTATGAATATAGCACTGTAAAGATAACTGGTTTCAACTGGTACTGGAAAATACACAGCATGAAGTATAGATGGTATAAGAAAAACATTATCATCAGTATTCTCAAACCAAACTTGAGCTATACAATTAATTACTAATCAAGATTTAGCTAAAAACATAAAACATAATGTCGTTTTCTTCTGATAAAAAAAAATTTAGAAATACACATTCTAGCAACATAAAGGGCAAATGTTGGACTTTGACTTGTTAAAAACAAAATTTTAAAGTAAAATAAAGCATATTTACTTTATCTAATAGCTTGATTGCAAGATCCTCCATGAATAACTTATGGGACATATTTGAGTCATCTAATACACACAGGAATTTGACAGCACATATTCTCACATAATGGTCTTCTCTTTTAGTACTAAAAATATTAAATGATAAACCATGTTAATACATTTTGAAAATCAAAATATCAAATATTAGTTTCAAATATCATAACAAATAGCAAAACCTCCCAAAGTTTTCTAAAATTAAGTAGGTACATATTTACTGATAATACTTTTAAATTTAGGATAAATAGCAGAAGAAAACAAATGGTTGTATTAAAAATTTTTTTGAGTCAGAATCTCATGTCACCCAGGGTGGAGTAAAGTGCAGGCTCATGGCCACATCAGCCTTGACCTGCTGAACTTAGGCGACCCTTCTGCCTCAGCCTTTCAAGTAGCTGGAACTACAGGCGTGTGCCATGACCCCTGGCTAATTTTTTTATTTATTATAGAGATGAGGTCTCACCAAGTTGCCCAGGCTGGTCTTGAACCTCTGGGCTCGGGCAATCCTCTTGCCTCTGCCTTACAAAGTGCTGGGATTACAGGTATGAGCCATCACACCCGGCCAAAAGTTTATCCAATTTTAGTAAATAGTTAAAAATGTGAAGGAAATATATTAGCAAGGGAATATAACTTCTACTATACTTTTAGAAGGTACATCCACTATCTTATAACATTTATTAAGTTTAAAAAATGCAGAATGTCTGTCTTATGATGTCAAATCTTGAATGTTTCATTTATGTCAAGATAGAAAATCTACCACACTTACTTTTCCAAAATGACATTTGCTGCACAGTCATGTCCAAGGTTTTCTATGAAGGTCTGCACATCCTGAATAAGTCTTTCCATACAAAAAGTTTGATAAAGAACAAACAAGTTTTAAATAGGAAAAATATTAAAGCACTAAAGTTAACTCATAATTTACATTCCTCTAATTGAAAGCCTCAAAACAAAGACATAATTCTACCCAAGTAGGTACTTAGTACAAGTTGCGACCAGTTGAAATAATAGCATCTTTTACCTTTGATCACGCCTAAACACAGTTCCAAATATACAAGCCTCAAGGACAAGTTCAGTATAATTTTTAGCACTTGATAAAGATCCTTGGGACACGTCTGAAGCAGACACCATCCAAGTCTGGCAGCAGTAACTTATCAATGTATTGAAGACTCCGGTTTTTATAGCAGACATTTCAATTATCTTGTACATAATCTGAAATGAAACACAACAATCATTTTATCCTCTGACCAATTTAGTTTTAAAAAATTTAGTGTTCCTAAAAACTGTTATTTGAATGGTTTCAAATGACAGTTTTAACCAACCATGAATAGTTTAAACACTTTAAAATTCTTTATTTTTAGAATAATTTTGTAAGATGATTAATAATCACTCTTAATTTTATCATCTCTCAATAATAAAAATAAAAGAATTTACTGGTAGTAATATTCATCCAGAGCTCTTCAAGAGAAACAACTGCTCACAGTCGTAAAATGAAAGGCCAAAAAACACCTCAGCCTGTACATTTTCAGTGTCCCTTGCATTTTGTCAGCGGCCTCCCATTGCCTGAGGCAGCATAGACTACTGTCCCTAAGTATGTACTGTGGGACAGAGAAGGACCAAGAGGCAGCACAGGGCAGCAAGGTAATACAGGGATTTTACTCTCTCCTTTCCCCTTGGATCAGGTGGTAGACCTGCATTCCCAGACAATACGGAATTCCACCTTGCTGTGTTCCCTACTGCATCAGTGGCTACAAATGAAAATGCCTTCAGAAGGCAGCAAGAATTTTTGATAACGGTTATATTCAAATATTTCTCTACATAATAAAACCCTAGCCTAAATGCAGTGACAAACGGTGTCTGATATTTGCCTCCAGGAAAAATAGGACTGACGGTGCCAAGAGCATGCTAGCTCCTGCTCAGCTCCAGACGAACGGTTAGATTTGCATGTAGGAATGGCAATGATGGCAAGTGATCTAGTTTTCCAAGAGAGGAGAAATCCAGATTTTCATGCAGATTTCCCAATTTTTAGAAGTTGCTAACTAATTCGAAATTTTAAACACTGTATGAAAGAACCAAATAAAATATGTCTGTAAGGCAGATGTGGCTCTGGGTTACCATCTAGCACATTCTCTTCAACATCTGACAGGTTTTCTCAATCTTATTCATGGCATTTACAAAGGTCCAAAAAGATTTGTTAATTGAATGACTAAAGAACAATAAATCTAATACCTAGCTACAAACATAACTTTCATCTTCTTCAATTGCTGAAGGTGACACACACAGTAAAAAGAAAAGAAAGTTACCTCTTTTATTTTTAAATATGCCTGGCCCTTCATTTTTGCAGCAATGGTAAGAACTTTGTTATCAAAAACAAGTTGAACGAAAGCTTTTAAATTAGGCCAGAATATCAGCTGAGTGTTGCTTAATGAAGATATAATTTTCCAAGCCATGTCAAAAGACTCTATGCAGAGAGATTCAGAGGAGCTCAGAAGCTGGTAGGGAAAAAAAAAAATACTCATTTAATTTCAGAAACTGTGTTTTTTCTGCATTTATTCTTCATTTCATGTTTCACTATATCTCACCTTGGGAACCAAAATTTTCATGCAACGGAACACTGGTAAAACTTGATCAGAAGGAAGAATTGTGAGGGCTTCTAGTGCAGACTGCAAAGTCCTTACTGGCATTTGGACAGCAGGCAGAAAGAGTTCCCGAATTTCGTTTTCTGTGGTTGGTATAAGGGTGTGATATTTTTTCAACAGGAAGGAGAGGCACACCCACTGATCATGAATATACTGTGCAACTATTTTCCCCCATCCTTGGGAAGATGATGATTCTTCAAAAAAACTGAAATAAAAAATACAGTTACTATGCCATACTCCCTGATTTTATCTCCATTTCTCTTGCAGGTAGCACACTGTCTTTAAGGGGGAAAACAGATGTTAACGGTCGTTCTCAAATATCCTATCTGCCCAAAAAAAACAAGGAAGCCCCATAAACTTCCATTTTTTAACTTCCCTGAAAGTGAGTACTTATACTCACTTTAAATAATTACCGAAAACTAAATGCAGAAAAGTTGAAAAGTTTGCAGACTTTCAGCAAGAGAGACAAATAATGATAATACATTCTCACCCTGAATGGAGTCCCAACTCCAAAATCCTGTAACTCTACAAGAAATACTGGACGATCCCTAATTACCTCATTGACAACAACAAAAGTGTATTGTTAAACCTGTAACCTGCTGCACTTTTAGGTGTGAGCTTACCTGTTTTGCTGCTCTGTGTGGGGCTTCTGCAGTGTCTGATTGAGTGGAAGAGAGGAGAGGAATCCTTCCATGGGTCCAGCTTCAAGAGAATCCAGCTGCAGTTCAGGTTTCTGGTCAGTGGCCTCACACACCGTAGCCAAGGCAGCCATACTAACTACTCTCTGAATCTGACTCCCAAGTGTTGGTTCCTGAGGAGGAAACCCACCACCTTTTATTGAACATCAGCAAGTCTTCATCAGTAAAGACCTGTGCTGCCAATCTATAGAACTCTCTGGCCTTCCTTTGCCCTCTTCCTGCTTCTGAACAACAGAGAAATAAAAGAAAATCCAATATACATTATTTAGTTGTGCTAGTTCTCTATAGACTGGCAGTGAACTAATGTGAAGTAGCAATAAGAACTCAGCAAATCAAATTAAGAAGATAATTAAGAAGACCTAACATATGACAGACCAGGTACACCCAGAATCCAAAGCTGTATGTGAAGAAGTACTTCTCAATCTTTTTCCTACTCACATACACATGTGAATACAACATTCCCATACGTGAGTCTTATTTTAACTGTATGCTGAAACATGTTTTTTAAATAAAGGTTCCAAACTACAAATAATTCCTTCAATCAGCTGGGCATGGTAGTAATCCCAGGACTTTGGGAAGCTGATGTGGAAGGACTGCTAGAGCCTAGGTGTTCGAGACCAGCCTAGGCAACATAATGCAACTCTCATCTCTCTCTTAAAAAAAAGAAAGAAAAAAGAAAAAAAAGCCAGACCCGAGAACCACATAGCCTAGGTCTAAATCCTGGCTCTGTACTATGACCTCTGTAAGTATGGACTTACTATGCCTTAGTTTTCTCATTTATAAAATGGGGACAGTAATAGAATCTACTTCACAGAATTATTGTAAAAATTAAATAAATGGGTTAGTTCACGTAAAACACTTGGAACTCTACATGTGGGAACAAAAAGGAGCATAACCAAAGCAGCCTGGGTTTACACTGAGAGAGAAAATCAACCATCTCTAACCAAGCTAAGAGTACAAGCAAGAACTTAGACATAGAAAACAACTGTATTGACAGATCACAGCAATCCTCTCAAATACAGCCAGTCAGTAATCTATCAGAAAGGAACCTTCTACTTCTTATTCTTTACCCCACTCACACTCCAAAAGTAAATCAACTATCTCTTCAGATAAATTTTATACATCAACACGACCAACAAATGAAATAAAGTTTCGTGTTACCTTTGAGCCAACCTGAAAGTAATTCAGTGAATTACTAAAGAAAGCCAATTTTTAAGAATAAGAATTACTGTGGAATAGTTACATGATTTTGTCTTTCATAACCCTAACTGATAATAGGTCTAGACAGAATGCTGAAACAGTAATTATCTTCTTTATTGTTTCCTTTTAGGATATAAAAATTAAAGTATTACAGCGATCAAGTAGCTTCTCTGTTTTTATTCCTGACCCAGACTAGACTACTATTCACTCCAACCTTATTACTTGCCACTTGTTAAGTGAAAACAGCTGACGTTTATCGATGACTTTCCGTGTGTCAAGCACTGTTCTATACATTTAGCACGTATTAGCGCACTTTAATTCCTTCCCTCATCGACTCTACGATCCCTATTTTGCAGGAGCAGTAAATAAGGCACAGAGAGGTTAAGTAATTTCTTCAAGGCCACACAGTTTAGCAAGGATAAAGCCAGGATTCAAGCCCAGTAAGTCTAACTCCAAAGCCTGTGCTCATCATCACTATGCCTTCTTGTGTTATATTTTAAAAATGCCTTCAGGTATTAAAATCTAGTAGAGGAGATTTATGTGCATAAATTACCCCCAAACCAAGAAAGATGGAAATACACACTGTAATGGAGGCATAAAGAGCAACAAAAAAAGAAGAAAAGAGTGACACAATAATCCACGAAGAGCTCCAAGGGAAAAAAGATTCCAGAAGGGCCGTGAAGGAAGGACCAGATACTGAGCAGCGCAGACTGGAGCAGGCACCCTCTGTGGAGGGACAGACTGAACGACAACCCCAATGAGGAAGACGTTACATGTGCTTGTGATCTGTGAAACTCCAAGGTTTCCTAGAGTGGCTGCAGGACAGGAGCACTGTGGGAAGGAGGAAGAAAGGCAGTGGAGGGGTAGGCTGGAAAGGGAGGGGGGAAGTCCAGCATGAAGGGCTCTAATGATAGGCTGACTACAGTGTCCTTCACCGGACATGTCTGGGCAAAAGACCTAGCACAGGTCCACTGTCTGTATCTCAGTGATTTTAAGACTGAAGTTACCATGCCTGTTATATGTTTAATATTATGTCAGGAGTACCAATCGCAATCACATCTTATTACCAGAAGGTACTATTTTAAGAACTGAATTTTAACAAATGCTTTTTATGATATCAAAATAGTATAACAAGTAAATGTGCATTCCACATGTCTTACTCAACATTACTACAAATGTGGAATCAAAGGGGCTCACCTGTCCACCATTCATCTCTTGAAGATGCCGAATGGATGCATTTTTCAAAGGAGAAATAACCCTCCAAATGGGGTTACTCCTTGTCCACCCAACCTTCAAATGGAGGTTTATGAGTTCAGTTAACACCATCAGGTATAAATGGCAACGATCCAGATCTGAAACCTAAGACAAACATGAAAACACTTAATGGTACAAGCAAGGTCCATGATCCTCACAAAACTAAAAGCATTCAGGGAGGAAATAAATTAGTTTATTTTAAAGTACTAAAACAAGACACTGATGAGAGAAAAAGTCCTTTTCTCCAAGCAGCCTTCCACAATTTCCCATGCAAAGCCAAAAACCTGCTTCTCTGTGCCGGCACTGTGACTTTGCATCCAGCACAATTCTTTCACAATTGAGTCATCTGTCTCCCCAGCTAGACTATGAGACCTTGGATGGCAGAAATGATGTTCTACCAATTCTTACATGCCAGGGCTAGCACATCATAAATAATAACAGCAACTATTATAGCAATTACCAATTCCTTTGTTTACAGTCAGTTCTCACAAAGAAGATCCCCATCCCACTTTCATAAGAAAACTAAGTTTCAGAGAGGCAACCAATTTGCTCAATATCTAAGAGCTACTAAGTGGGAGAAACAGTACTAAACACAGGTCTTCTTGACTCATAAACCCAGGCAGAAATGGGTTCAATCCAGTTCTACCATTTGCTAGCTTTGTGACATAGGACAAGTTAATTCATCTCTTTAGGTCTCAGATTCCTCATCTATAAATTGAACATAGCAATATCTATCCATCATAGGATTTCTGAGAGAACTGAGTATGATAAATGATAAATGGAACAAAGTGTGGCATTAGTTATTATCACCGACTACTATATCAATATATTATTATTATTCCATAGGGGGCCTCCTACAGTACACAGAAAGCACTTGGGAGCAACTCTAATCAGTTTTTACTTGGTAACCACTATATGCCAGGTACTTTGCCAGGTGCTAGAATACACTGCAAACAGAAATTAACAATTACTAGACCTGAAATGGATTGAACAGTGGGGTGAGAATGAGGGATAAAGGTACTAGGGAAGATTCCCACGTTTGTGGCATGAGAAACAGTTGGATGGTGGTACACTCATTGAGATGGGAACCGAAGAACCTCCCACAAGAGTAACGATAAACGTTTCAGTTTTGACTATGGCATAGGTGTGAGAAATTTAACTCTTTATCATATGGCAATGGACTGAAGGTGTTAAACTCAAAAGAGTAATCTGAGGTGGGGAAAGACACTTGAGGATCCCTGGCAGAATTGAAGCTGGGACTGCAGATGAGATCGTTAAGAAAGACTGGAGAAAGAATGAGAAAAGAAAGGGTCAGGGTGAAACTTTAAAGAGCTCTGACTTCAAAAGCTAGAGAATAAAGGACATTAGAAGAATGCAAATAATGGCCAGAATGATGGGAGAGTAAGGGGAAGACAGGATGATGTCATAGCAGTTAAGCAGCTTTTCAAGAGTGTTCACTCTTGAAATTGGAACCTGGTCAACAGTGTCCACTGGAACCAAGGAATCAATGAAAATATGATTTGGAAAGTATCCACTAGGTTTATGACAAAGGAGTCACTGACAACTTCAGCAAGAACCATTTCTGTGCTACAACAGACAAAAGCCAAATTAGGATGGAATTGAGAAGTCTGCTTATAGATGAGCTTAACAAAGAAAGGAAGTTGGGTGCTGGAAAGAAACATGAAATTGAGAGAGGGTTCTTTTAGAATGAGGGACTCTTAAGCCTGTTTAAATGCTCATAAAAAGAATTCAGGTGGAAAGAAGAGGACGAAAACATAAGAAAGAAGATAATCCACAGTGTAAAGTCCTTAAAAGTCCTTCAGAAAATGGAAGAGGATGAAATCCAAACTGCCTTACTGCAACAAAGTAGAGAGGGAGGATGAATTCAGGTGTGTGTGAGGGTGGGTGTAGAAGGCAAGTCCATTCATTTGACAACTTGAAATTTAGGGCATTCCATTATGACAACCACTAATTTCTCTGTGAACTAAGAAGTGAGGTAGCAGTGTAGGGAGCCAGCCCGCACTGCAAAGGTGGCGGTTCATATCTCTTTCCAATCTGGGGCCTGTTGGTAGCTTGAGATCAGCCATGGAAATCAGTAAATACTACAAATGAGGCTCTTTCCCTCCCTAGTGACCCAGTCATTAAACACTGATAAGCACACTGCTAAGATGGGGAAAGCGGGTGAAGAGATTTTATTAAACTCTAAGCTACCAAACAAATGTACTTAGCTGGAAATTGAAATACCTAATTTATTACACAGTGATTTTTCAAAATAACTTAAAACTATCATATATTGGACTTATTTTTTAAATCGTTGTATCCAAAAGATAAAACAACATTAAGCTTTCCCTTTCTTGAGCTACTTTTAGCTTCAAAATTCAAAAAAACAAATAACAATGGAGAGTCATTTTACTTCTTTTGTTTGAAAATTTCCCATAATAAAAAGGTAAAAATAATACTAAGGATAAGAAAGTGATATTGGAGCAAAACTTTTAAAAAGTTATGAAATTTACATATGTTAGAACTGCTAACAATTGACAAATGCATGATAAGAATTAAGGAAACTAAAGATAAATACTCCCCACTCCAAAGGGTTTTTTCTTTATATTTTCTTACCTTTCTATCATAAAAATCTCAAGTATTCAGTCTAATATCTGTCTTTTTATCATTTCACACCTGCTTAAGTTATCAAATGTACTTAATTGGGTATTCCAATAAAAGTTCTTATCACTTTATTAACAATCTAAGCATTGAAACTGCATCAATATTTGCCTCTAAGAAATTTCAAACATAAAAAATTAACAGACATTTCTATAAGAACTGATATTTTCAAAGTATTTTTAAAGAAGGAAAACTTTATCAATTCTTTTTAGATGTAATAAAAGAACAAATTATATGGAGTATAGAGACAGAGAAGACAGCTACATTTACAGAGCATCCTCTATTCTTAAAACCCAAACCATAACTGCATTTAAGAATCACTGATGGGGGCTGGGTGTGGTGGCTCATGCCTGTAATCCCAACATTTTGGAAGGCCAAGGTGGGAGGATCTCTTGAGCCCGGGCGTTCAAGACCAGCCTAGGCAACATAGTGAGACCTCATCATTACAAAAAACTTAGCTAGGTGTGGTGGTACACACCTGTACACACCAGCTAATCTGGAGGCTAAAGCAGAAAGATTGCCTGAGGCCAGGAGGTTGAGCTGTGATTGTGCCACTGCATTCCAGCCTGGGCAACAGAGCAGGATATAGACTCCTACTCAAAATAATAAATAAAAGAATCACTGACGGAGCTTTAACACACACACACCCCTATACCTAGATCCTATCTCAAGCCTGCTACAGCAGAATTTCTGGATATAAAGCCCAAATATGCATCAAATGTGTGGAATACTTCAAATATGTATCATTCAAACTCTCTAAACCCTGAGATGTAAAGGTATTACCTCCCTTTTGCAGGTGAGGGAACTGAGACTCAGAAAATCTATAACTTGACCAAAGTCACAGTTAATAATACAGATGGAATTGAAACTAGGAGATTTCAAAGTCTACATTTTGTTCTGCTTCTTCTAAGGTTGCTCCTTGAGAAAATTAATTTTTTTTAAATTTAATACAGTGACTGCCAGTTAGTGATCACTCAAAAATTGGTGAAAAGTATAAAAGAAATGAAAAAGAAAGTTACTCCAATGAATACTTACACTATTTAGCTCATTCATAGTAAGTCTTCTGAGAATAAATTCAGAAATGCTCTCTGTAGTAGACATGACAAAGTTCTGAAGAACAGTAAATACCTCATCTGTATGGGGAAAAAAAATGGGCAACTAAAATGATAGAAATTAAGTTCTCTGGTACAAAATACACCAGATAGTCTAGTAAAAGAAACACTTGCCAAAAATGAATTCCAATAACATAATCATTTATACCATGGGGAAATCTATAGTTAATTTTTAAAACTCACTTAGAAGTACCACTTTGGGGTAGGACAGAATGCATGGAGCAGCTATTTGGAAACTCTGAAGTGTAAAAAGCAACAGGCAGATTCAGAAAGAGGTTAACACTGAATTGAGTTTACTAATTTTCTTCCTTCTGGTCCTGCTATCAACTAGAACCAGATGCAGGAGTCATCAAAAACGTGGGCAGCAGAATGGGTCCAGCTTTCTGGTCAACAAATGAAAAGAACCTCAGGGAAGCAGACAGTGAGTATTGAGGAGGTTCCAGAGAAGAAAGAGTGCAGAAAAGTGGCCTTGGAAAAGTTTTTCTGAACTTTTGGGCTCACCCACAAGTGCATGTGCATAGATCTGATGCAAATGGGTACACATAGGCTTTTAAGATTGAACTATGGAAAGAGATCCCAGAGTGGTCACTGGATGGAACACAGGTGGCATGGGTCCAAAGAGCACTGAAAACAATTTGAAAACAAAACTTACAGTGGGACCAACACTCACAGAAGCTGGGTCAGAATATGAGGCCTGAACCTAACCAGGTTGATTGTCTGCTGAACAAAAATACCAACATTCTCTACAAAATGCAAACAAGATCCAGAGTCTCATAGCATAATATTCAAAATAGCTAAGATACAACCCCAAATTAATGGGCATATGAAGAATCCAAAAAAATTCAAGCTCACATGGAAAAAGGTAATCTACAGACAACACCACTGAGATGACAGATGTTAGAATAACATGACAAACACTTTAACACAGCTATTATTAAAATGCTTCAACAAACAACCAAAGATACTCTAGAAGCAAATGGAAAAACAGAAAGTCTCAGCAAAAAAAAAGAAGACACAGAGAAAAACAAAGTAGAAATTTTATAACTGAAAATAAAAAATTTACTGGATGGGGCCCAAAAGTAAGGAGAAGCAAGAGCAGAGTCAGTAAACTTGAAATAGATAAATATGAGCCGGGCTTGGTGGCTCAGCCTGTAATCCCACGCTCTGGGAGGCTGAGGTGAGTGGATGGCCTGAGCCCGCGGGTTCGAGACTTGCCTGGGCAAATTGGCGAGACCTCATCGCTACAATAAATAAAAAAAATTGGCCGTGGTGGCACGGGCCTGTAGTTCCAGCTACTTGGAAGGCTGAGGCAGACGGGATGCCTGAGCCCAGAAGGTCGAGGCTGCGATGACTGTGAGTGTGTCACTGCACTACAGCCTGGGCGACAGAATGAGACTCCAACTCAAAAAAAAAAAAAAATTAAAATTAAAAATAGTATTGATTTTACTATATATGGTGAATGATATTGGGTCCATCAATGATATGAAGTTTCCTTTCAAAATAGATATCCAGGCCAAGCTCGGTGGCTCAGCCTGTAATCCCGCGCTTTGGGAGGCCGAGGTGAATGGATCGCCTGAGCCTGCGGGTTTGAGACCCGCTTGGGCAACTTGGTGAGACCTCATCTCTACAATAAATCAAAAATCAGCCGGGCGTGGTAGCGCACGCCTGTAGTTCCAGCTACTCGGAAGGCTGAGGTGGAAGGATTGCCTGAGGCCAACAGGTCAAGGCTGCAGTGGCCAGGAGTGGCCACTGCACTCCAGGCTGGGCGACAGAGTGAGACTCCAACTCAAAAAAAAAAAAGATAAACATGAATAATGCAATCTGAACAGAGAGAAAAATGATTGAAAAAAGAAATGAATAGAACACCAAGGAACTCTGGGATAATAACAAAGACCTAATTTTATGCTATCAGAGTTCCAAAAGGAAAAGAGAAAGATTGTGGGTTGAAAAAAAATTTTTTTGAATAAAAAATGACTAAAGCTTTCCAAATCTGGAAAAGGGTATAAGCCTACAGATTTAAAAAGTTCAGAAATTTATGCTCAGACACATTACAACCAAACACTAAAAACTAAAAATGAAAAAAAAAAAATCATGAAAGCAGAGAAAAACGATATATTACTAAAGGAAGAACAATTTGAGTTTTCATGAGAAACCATGGAAGTCAGAAGCAAATGGAACATTTTTTAATTGCTAAAAGATAAGATCTATCAAACCAGAATTTTATATACAGCAAAAATATCCTTCAGAAGTGAGGTGAAATAAAGATATTCTCTGCTGAAGGAAAACTAAGAGGCTTCATTGCCAACAAATGTGTTCCAAGAGAAATGCTAAAGTAAGCTTCTTTCAAAAAAAAAAAAGGGATAGGATACCATAAGGAAATCCAGAATATCAGGAATGAAGGAAGAACAAAAGAAACCCAAGAACATCTAAGTATATGTAAGCTTTTTATAGAAAGCAGGCTCTTTTCTCTTGAACTCTTTAGTATTTGTTTGACGGATGAAAGCAAAAATTATAACACCAGTTGGGTTTTCAACAAATGTAAATATAAGACAAGCACCAAATGGGGGAGAGGTAAAGGGACCCATGAGGTTTCTATATTCACTTCAAGTAGTAAAATATTCATTCTAAACAGTCTGCAAAAAGGTAAGCATGTATACTGCAATCCTAAAGCAACTCTAAAAAATTACTTTGGACATTAGTCCAAACAAAACACAATAGATAAACTGAAACAGAACACAAAATAATGTTCACACTGCCCAAAGAAGTCAAAAGAAAGAAGAGAGATAAATGAAAAAGAGGTAATAAGCAGAATACAAAAAGTAAAATGACAGATCTAAATCCAAGCATACAAGTAATTACATTAAATACAAATAGTCTATACCAATTAAAAGACAGAGACCATCAGAATGGAAAAAAACCATGGCCCAAGTATATGCTGTCTATAAGAAATTCTCTTCAAATATAATGATCTAAGCAGAATAAGCATAAACAACTAGAAAAAATATATCATGCAAATTCTAATCAAAAGAAAATAAGAGCCGGGCTCGGTGGCTCAGCCTGTAATCCCGTGCCTTTGGAGGCTGAGGTGAGTGGACTGCCTGAGCCCGCGGGTTTGAGACCCTCCTGGGCAGCGAGACCTCATCTCTACAATAAATCAAAAATCAGCCGGGCATGGTAGCGC